>NW_028274809.1:97692209-97995240 GCF_037043125.1 Eumetopias jubatus | reverse complement strand
TAGGAATTCTATGCACTCAAAATTTTAGCTTTCAATTATAGTAAAAATGCCAACGATTTCATCACTAAAACTATTTTCCTTTTATATTTCTAAAGCTATACTTTGTACTTTTGCCACAGGCTTCCAGACTTACCTTCCGTGGCAGGTGCCAGCCTAGGTAAAGTCATAAATTAAAATTCAAGCAAGAATCTTTGCTGTTGGGAAATAAAGCTTTGCTTAGAGTATGGTCCACAGAAAAAGCATCATGTTGTAAATGCAGAATCTTGGACCTCATTCCAGATTCCCTGGGTTAGAATTTGCTAACATCATCTCCAAGGGACTTCTATGCATGCTAAAGTTTGAAAAACAAAGGTCTAGAAATAATACAGTAGCTACCAGTCACATATGGCTATTTAAATTTAAATTAACTGAAACTAAATGAAATTGGAAATGAGTTCCTTAGTGACACTAGCCATAATTCAAGTGTTCAATAACCACATGTGGCTGATGAGTACCACATTGGAAAGCACATATTTGGAACATTTTTATCATTCTGGAATGTACTATTGGACAATGCTGATCTAAAAGTTTTCTGTAGGTAGTAAAAGATACTTCAGGAAAACAAGTTTTAATAATTCTTTAAGATTGTTTAAACCCCACACTCACAAACCCCTTTGCACAAGGTATACAAATATTCATTCAAACACCTTTTTTTAAACCCAGATTAGAAAACAGAGGGCCAGTTAGGGAAGTAGCATGCTTCATTTGCAAGTCGTGATTCTCTCTTGAGATTTCCAGACCCGTTGCTATGTTTCTTTCCTGCCCCTACTCCTTCATATTCATAAGGCCTTCATTTTCTAACTGTCAATTCTCAAGACAGGCCATACGAAGCAATTACACAGAGACAAATACATTCAAGTCATACATAAATTGTCACCACACCTTGGTCACCATCAAAGGAACAAATGAAGTCATAGTAGAATTCCAAATATATGCAGATGGATGAGAAGAAGCTACTTCCTGAGTGGCAATAAAGAAAGTGATTATCAAGGGAAGGAAAACGTATGCGTGTCTTAAATCTGACTGTGTGGATAGGTAAGCTATCTCCTCCTAAGAGCAGCTCTGAAAGCAGCCATCTTCTAGGGACAGCTACCACCACTCAGCTTGATCCAAACCTTATTCCACTGAATCTTCAAGAATGGCTTTTCACCGCCTTGTGTGCAATTATCGTACTTCATCTTTTCCTCCAACAGCTATTTGAAATTACTAAGTTGTTCTCTTCCATCCCTCAAAAACACCTGGACCAATTTGTTGGGATGAACCTGACCCTGTTGGCTGACTGGCTGCTTTCCAGGACCTCAATGCAGGTGAATCGGATTTGACACCTAAAGCTCCACAGGGCTTGTAGAAAGCTTTGATAAAATTGCCTAAGAAGCTGGCTGTGACATCAAGTGTATACCCAGGTGGCACAGTTTTTGTGACTCAAGGATTTTTGAGAACTTGGAAATAAGACTTAAGTATGAACTGCGTGTTCATCTTCTCAACATCAGGTTGAGTCACTGTCTAATCGTCCACACAAGTATTGTACAATTTTAGAAAAATACACCTTTCTCACACTTACCACTTACTTTTGCCATAAATCTACAATCTAAACTTAAACATTAATTATAGAAGAGAGAAGCTGCAAAACACTTCTGTCTGCTATAGATAACCACAAAAGTTATGATTTAAATGCTCTGTCAGATATTAACCACTTGAGTATCTAATTTTGCAAACATTGTATGTCATTCCTTTCCTGAGTGACTATATAAATCTCTTTCCTTGAAATGCTCTTTGAACCAGCTTTACCATCTTCATGGCTCCTTTATTAATAAGTGTTCACTATACATTTTCACTGTACCTTCACTATGTATTTAGATGAGAGCCAGGATTTTTTTACTTGTGAACATATACTTGAGAGGCATCAGTGCTGTACTCTATAGACCTTCACATATGATCTGCAGGCCTCCCCATTCTCTGCCAACATCTTCTGAGAAATGAGAAATGGCAGAAAATTTAGGCTTCATCCAACCATTACATATGTGACCACCTGCTCCTTGATACTTCCAAATACAATATATAATAGATTTAACTTAATTTAATTTCACCTACTGCCTGGAAAAAAATATTTTAAATTAAAAAAACCCAAAAACTTTAAGACCAACTGGAAATGTCCCATTTTAATTCTCATCTACTTTTTCTTTATCTGATGTCCACACATTCAACCAAAAATGATTTCTATGATCCTAATGATTGAATGAGTCTCCTACCAACTCCCAACCGAGGGGGGAAAAGCTCTGGTTTCTGATCTACCAAATTCATCACTGGTATGACCTTGAACAAGTCAGCCTTTATCATTCCCCATTGTCTTATCAGTAAATGAGGTGAGTTAAACATCATACTTGGTTCTAAGATCTTTTAAAAAGAACTCTCTCTTAAAAGGGCAAAACTGAAGGAAAATCAAATTGCATTATTTCAAACTCTCAGTCAGAAGTAGGGACACACAGCACCTACAACTAATAAGCACCATCTATGGATTTGATGCTGGCAATCTGACAGTTTTCACGCTCAGGTCATTTAATATGTGCCTACCTACAGCATACCCATAGGAATGGATATTTTCTCTTTAAAAATTGGCTTTAAATGGAAGTCAGCAGACGGTACTGTACAGCAGTTCCATGTTATGATATCTCCTTAATTTTTTATCCCCTGTATAACCTCTTGGTACTTTGTGACCTCTCTGAAACACCTTTCCTTGTTACAGAGTGACTCATTTTAGAGTTTATATAACAATTTTGGCTTGTTATGTTGCATAGCTCCAAACCAGCAATTTTATATCATGATGCTTTTGTCCTGGGTTCTCCCTTAACTAAAACTGCCTTATGTGACCAATAAGCAATACCAAGCTGACATTTCTGAGGCCAAGCAGCTAATCCCAGATTGTATTTACCTATTTTCAAATATTTGCACCATCTGTGATTCTATATTAGTTTTTTTGGATTCGCTGTTACAGCCCAAGGACTACAGCTCTGAGTAGAAATGAAACAGCACTCCAAATGTAGAATGCATTATAAGCATGAGAAGAGAATTTAGCCATGGGATGGGAAAAGAAAAAAAAAATCAGGAAAAGCAAATACATATTCAGATCTCCACCTTCAAAATTCAAACTCTGTTGATTTTCCTGTACTTCTAATATAAAAATGGATGTCATATATTTTCTTAATTAACCCCTAATCCATATTTGCTTTAGAACCAGGATGCTTCCACATAATCTCCATATCAACAAAATTAGGAGTTTAATATTAAAGGTGCTCTGAATTTTGGTCAAATTAATGGAGAAATGAGCTTTAAAGCTGGTATTCCCAACATCTGGGAACCTCAACATCCAGTGTAGCTTGATTTCCCATCACTTTGCCTCTGTCTGGTATAGTACCCCAATACATATTAAAAACAAAAAAGTAAATAAATAAATACACACCGCCATTTTTTCACCACCTCCTGGATAATAAACCTATCTCACTGCTAATCATCAGAACAATTCTGCAATGTAAGCATCATTCCATTTCCAGGTGAAATATTAAATTCAGAGAGAGATTGGGTAACTTGTTCAACATAGTAAATAGAATTTAATCAGAGGTTAAATGAAGAGAAAGCCCTAGTTCTTCCCACTATAAAGAATTCTGTGTCCCTCAAAAATTCTTATTTATTTTCTACATAAAAGTTTCTCAGGTCTTGTACTGGAACTTGGTACTCTGACAAAATTATCACAGCTTCTAGAAATAGCCTTACCTTCCAAGAAATCCAGTGAATCAGAAGCCTGTTGTTTCTATTAACTTCTCAAGGAAGCATCATAATTCACTTACATGCTTTCCAGAGTTCCCAAGTACACCCCTCCTTTCTGAAGGAGGGAGTCATCCAATCACTAGTCTGTTCACTACTGAATTACAATTTCAAATGCTGAGGGTAGAGATCAATGGGAGGTCATTCACGCTGAGGGGAAGAGTTTAAGAATGCCAGTGTGCTGGGTGATGGACATTGGGGAGGGTATGTGCTATGGTGAGCGCAGTGAATTGTGTAAGACTGATGAATCACAGACCTGTACCCCTGAAACAAATAATACATTGTATGTTAACGAAAAAAAAAAAAAAGAATGCCAGTGTCTGCATGTGATGGAAGGTGCTGGCATGTCCTTAGAATACTGGATCTCAGTTTACTTTCCAAATGGCTTTATGGCACTGAGGTGACTTCTTGTCATGACAAGTTGGAGAAGATGCATATACGGATCTCCGAAGTTTTGTGGCCAGGTACTAAAAGTCTAAGGACCACTAGCCAAGGGAAAACCAAGGAATGTCAAGTGAGTTTTGCCTACAGATTCAAAAGTTTTAAGGACAATTTTTTTAAAGTTACTCTTCTGTCAAGTGCTAACAAGGCAGATGTGTCACCAACGCACCAACAAAGGTGCCGTATCAACAGCTGAATCTGGCAGCAGGATACACAGCAAATGGCCATAAGTGAAGAGGCCCAAGAATCAAGTACTGCCTCTTGATTCTAACCAACTGTATGACCTGAGACAAGACACTTCCTCTCTCTATTGCATATCTCCTGAAAACAAAGACATTAGATTCAGCAATCAGAATACCTTCTCAAAATGCTATCATCATTTATGACTTGATGGCCACTTCAAGGAAGATTTTGGAAAGGTAAGGCCACTGTGGACATCATGGTAGTTTAGACATCAGGGAATCAATCTTGGCCAGAGACTGGTCTCAGAAATGTAGAGAGGTGGAAGGAAATGGATTTGGATTTAGACATGGCACAGGCACAAGTAGAGACAAAGGAATCAAAATTATCATCCTGTAACATAAGAGGCACTGACCTGTAAGCAAACAGACATTTGGAAGGGGTGGCAGATGCAGAAGAAAATACTTGTAATGCCACTGTGGCACTAATGTTGGGTAAGCCTCATTTCAGAACAAGAAGCAACCTCCGTAAAGGGGAACAAGGGCGGGTCTCTTCCATATCAACGCCAGGTTCAGTGCACACCGACCTATCACTGCCAATATGACTCTCAAAAAGTGAAACCCACCTAATTCCTAGGATCAGAGGAAAGGAATAATTCTCTTATAATCCCTTCCTGGTATGCTAGAAAACAAACAAGTAAAATGTACAGTCTTTTCCCTTAAAAATCCATAAAAGGTAGTGTAGATGGACAATCTATTCATAAACTCAGACACTAGGAAATGTAAATTATATACTAATCTATCTAAACAAATTACCTATTTCTACATTTGAGAAATTCATGAATTTTACATTGTTCGTCTTGAAAAGATATATTGCTGACCTCTATTCAGAAGGTGTCTTGACTCCTAATCTTTGATTTGGTGTGTAGAAAAATCAGTGTGCAAGTTTGTGAGACATTGATTTAAAAGGTCACTTTATTAAAAAAAAAAAAAGACTTTCTGGCACTTGTTTCAAAACATGTGAAATGAAAACAAAATAGCCATGTTTTGCACTCATTAGGTCATATTAAAACCCTTCCTGGAGGTGATATGTGATTAAGGGAAGTGAGAGTCTCAAGAGTTTTCACTTACTTGATTCCTCCTGCCAAAAGTAAACCCAAGTACCAATAACAGGAAAGGCCTACTGCTAACCCTGTGCAAGCATTATTAATGCAACTTCAAGTGGTCTCTCTGGTCCATTATTTGAAAATAAATCGCAGGAGAGCCTGCCATTCAAGTTCTCAATTAAAAAATTCAGGTTTGTCATACTGTTTTCAGAGCAGAGGTTTTCCGACAGCATAAGAAATTGAATCTTCACTTAGCTCTCAAAAAAGGGGTGAGAATAAAGATAGTAAAAATGCCTTTTTTCCTCACTTTTCTTCATTTGCTACCTTGTAACCTGATACACAAGTTTTTGTACCGACCTCAGAAAATCGGTAATTACGATAAATTGCGATAATATGAAAGTCAGGTAATAGTCACCCTGGCTGGAAAATATACAGCTTGGCTTGGCTCTCTCAGATGTAGAGTCTGTTTTGATTATGTACTCACCTAACTTTTCTTAAATTTCAACTCAACATGTCATCAGCTCCTACAGACAAAGAATTGCTAAGTCAGTTATTTCTCAAAACCAAACTTCCGGGAAGAGAATATTAAACCATGAACACTTCAAAGAAGATTCTAAGTCTTTTGGGAAAACAGGTTATCATCTAAAAGTAGCAAAAATCAGTCAGGTTGTTATCAATTGATTTCCTCCTAATTCTCTATAATAATCTAACTCTAAAATACCCCATATATTTAGATCATAAGTGTGTGTATTATGCATATATGTGTGGTGTATGTTTGCTATGTATACACATCCACGCATACATATATTCAGCATTTTCATTAAGGTGAACAGAAAACCGCCTTTGCAAAACATGAAATAATCGGATAATCTAGAAACATAGTAGCAACAAGAAGGTTATGCAAGTCCATTCACACAGACTGCCTCTAACTCTTGGCAACAGTCTCACCATCTTCTTCCTTTAAAGATGAGGGATTAGTTTGCCCTAGATTGCATAGCGAATGGTAGAAGAAAGATTCAATATGAAATCCATTTTGACTCTGTTCCCAATCCTACATCATGTTGCCTCTCCCCAAAATATAATTAAAATCTGAATATCTTTTGGCAATTCCAAAGACATTGTAGAATATACTCTTCTGGTTAATGGAATTAGCACATTATCTGAAAGTTGATTTTTAAAAAATTATTAACATTTCAGCCGCTTTCAAATAAACTGGCATGCCAAACTTGAAAAGAAAATGAAAATCATTTTTCATTATATGGAAAACATTATAAGGGGTACTCAACATCAATTACTGAACGGGACAGTTTGAAGTAAAATATTTTATCAGTTTTGGATAAAAGCAAATTTTCTGTATTTAGCCTGGCAGTGAGTGTTACATTTACCATTACATAAAGTATGTCTGAAACCCTGAGGATTCAGGACAGCTCAACAAAAATGAATCCACAAGAGAAGAGCTCTCTCTTCAGCAACCCCATCCTTCCCACTAAAGCTACTTCCCACTTTGCTTTATCATACTGGAAGTAACAAGCATTCCTTTAGTTAATACATAATAAATGAGAAGAATTTCTAACAGTTAGGGGGGTGGAGGGTAGAGGATGTACAGTTTAAAAGCCTTGGAGAACAGGGACTGTCTAGATAGGAAAATGAAAACAGATTTCCTATTGCCAGAAAGCTTGTGGATCAAGTCAGTACAAACTTTAAAACATACACTACGGCATACACTAGGGCAGAAACACTTCTAAATTTAGGAGGACATGTGTTTATGAAGATCTTTACAGTCCATTATTTACTTGCCCCTTTTTTGGGAGCTTTTACAGGTCTTCAGATGGGGTAAGTTCCAACTTTCCTAGTTGATGCATGTCTTAGGCTATGCCCTCATTAGTCACCCCTCCTCATCCATGAAATATCTTGGGTATATTCCAAGACCCCCAGTGGATGCCTGAAACCTCCAATACTCTTGAATCCTGTATGTATTATGTTTTTTCCTATATATACTTACCTATGCTAAAGTTCAATTTATAAATTAGGCACAGTCTGAGATTAACAATAACAAAATAAAACTATTCTAATATCCTGTAATGAAAGTTATGTGAATGTGAGCTCTCATTTTATCATACTGTTCTTAACCTCTGATGATGATGATGACGACGACAACGTGAGAAGATAAAATGCCTATGTGAGGAAATGAACTGAGGCGAGTGATGGGGCACTGAGTGTGAGGCTATTCTACTGACCTTCTGACAATACCTCCCACAGAGGATCATCTGTTTCTGGGATCTCAGCTGAGAGTGGGGACCTGAAATCGGGGAAAGTGAACAACGAATGGGGGTGGGGGTGGGGGTGGGGCTACCGTATAAGGTTGCAGTAAAACATGAACTTGATTAGAACACATGTAAAGTCACCCACCAAGTAGGAAAATATATGGAGGCAGTTTTATACTTGGAATGCCAAGTATAAAATATTAACCTAAATATTAAAGAGGATTTAAAACATCCCCTTTCTCCATGCTCATTACCTTAGGAAGTGTATTACACTCAAAACAGAATGCAACATATTCTGCAGCTAATTCACCTGTTCGTCAGAATTAGCCAATGTTTACTTCCAGTTTGGCCCCTTACAGCGTAGGACAGTAAAGAACTGAGCTTTGACTGAATGGAAGTAGAGACGTAATAGAGTATTCTGAAGTCTGCGTGTTTGCCAAAATCAGCCCTGACGTCCAAACCAAACAATATCTATTATTAATATGTGTGTGTGTGTGTGCAACCTCATATGTAATCATACAAATTTGTACTGAACAATGCAATGTTTTGTAAAATGTTAATACCCAGTTGTAGGCGGCTCAATGATCCTTTAAGCCTCCCCCCCCGCCGCCCCCCGCCGGCTTTTTCTAGGTTCCTATTCCCAGACTAGGGAATGAGAGCACACTTGGTATGAGACAGGCTTTATTCAAAAGCCTTCACATATTATTTCAGTTAATTCTTACAACAAACATGTAAAGGACCTATAGTCACTTCCATTCACAAATGAACTATAGAAAATAAGTTATCCTGCCCAAGAAAGCAGTGATGACTGGTGGAGCTGGAATATCAACTTGAATCTGTAGTTTCTGGCGCATAACCCACAGATAATAGTAACATTATGTAATCATAAATGATTGAATGAACCAAAATTTTTAAATAGCTTTCTTTTTTACTCAGGTTAGGAAAAATTTGGTTTCAGTGTTTTGTATCTAATGTAATGTACTTCATAAGATAATGCAGCATTAATATTTAATAATACAATTTTCTTTAACTTTTGTATAGTTTAATTTTCCTTAAATGTGCAATTTGCTCAGTCCCTGAAATAAATAGAGAGATTAGGAGTTTACAAGCAAGGGATGTATCGTGGTATGTTCTAAACTCAGTAGATAAAACATCATCTACACATATTATGAAATATACATTATATATGTAATAAAAAATTAAGGGAATAGTAGAAAATGTATAATTTCTTAAGTCATAGACTTCTATGTAACACCTTTACCCAATCTAAATTATCTTTTGTAAACCAAACCACAAAGAACTCTCCCATCAATTAGATACTATATATGTTATACTGAATGAAGAGTAATAAATGGTCTGTTAAATTTTTTTCAACATGATTTCTAAAACTACTTTTGAGGTTCTATGTTAAAAACAACAGTTTATAGACTAAATTATGACATCTTTTTATATTTGTCAGGGAAACGTGGAAGAATAACTTTTGATAAGTTTGCATTAAGAATGCACTTGAGGGCACCTGGGTGGCTCAGTTGGTTAAGCGACTGCCTTCGGCTCAGGTCATGATCCTGGAGTCCTGGGATCCAGTCCCGCATCAGGCCCCCTCCTCGGCAGGGAGTTTGCTTCTCCCTCTGACCCTCCCCTCTCTCATGCTCTTTCTCTCTCATTCTCATTCTCTCTCTCAAATAAATAAATAAAATCTTTAAAACAATGCACTTGAAAATTTTAATCAGGTTTTCCTCAACAAACTTGAAATAAAAAGAATAAATCCGAATTTCTGTATGGTAACATTTTGGGTTAATATTACCTAAAAGTGAAAAGTACAATAGATATTTTACAAAAGGCATTTTGTACATTGCATGTTTAATTGCAGTTTTGACCACGAATTATTTTATCAAGAGACTGCTGCATACTGAACCGTAAGAAATTGGTTTTCCACCAGAATATGTTTTTTAGAGAGAAATGCATAACTAATGATGTCTTTGCTGCCAAATTTTTGCTTATAAAAATATACTTTTTAGTCATACCTCAGAAAGTAGGGTTGTGGTTTTTCTTTCGTTTGCTTAGTTTTTTGTTTTGTTTTGTTTGGGTTTTGTTGTTGTTGTTGTGTGTTTTAGTTTGTTTTGGTTTGGTTTCTTGGAGCTGAGAGGACCACCAAACATTTTAGGAAATATTTTTACCCATTGGATTCAGCAGAAGGGTGCCACCTGGTGGCAATGTGGGCAAATTCTAAACTGGTCTAACTCTAAAAATGTACTCATTTAAGAAACCTTGAAAGTCCCATCATTACCAAGATTTTTTTTTTTAAAGTTCCTATGTACTTATCAGGACCTACGTGGCTCTTTTTATATTATTTCCATCAATGGAAGAGATATTAAGTTAACTTTAAAAATCTCAAGAGCTATTATTTACATTTAAAATCGAAGCTTTAAACAAATTCGTCCATTTCACATTCAAAGTAAATCTGTACACACAAAATATTTGCAATTATTTTGCATTATGCTAATAACAATGTATTGAACTGTAACTGGGTAGAAGTTAGAAGGTGGGGATTTAGAATTCAGTGACCACATTTTATCTTAGGTATCATAGACTGGGGTTAAGTCCCATCTCCACCACTTACGAAGACAAGTTTGATTAGTTTCTTTAATCCTCTGTACGAACAGAGGATTGACCAAACTCAAAAAGTTTCTTTGAGCATCAAGTAGAAAAATGCATTTAATAAATGTTATCAGTCCAGAGGACAGTACTCCGCCCATGGCAAGGATTCAGGAAGTAATTTTTAAAAACAGTAAGTTACAACTTGTCACTCAAGATTTTAGATCCCTCAATGTCAAGTGGGATATTGATTATATTCAGAATGACAGTATCTACCCATATCAAATCATCTATCTAGATATTTTGTAAATGTGGAGCATCATGAAAACAACAAAACAACTTTCATAAACATTTAATCAACGAAGCTTTAAAGGAAAGACTACTAAAATGATACAAAAAAACATTTCCAATGATTGAGAATGTTAATAAGAGCACACAGTCCCTGCTATTCTTGTTGCCACTTCTCCCAGTGGAAGAAGTGACTTGTCGTGGCACCATGTCCCAAAGGAGAGTCACAGATGAAATGAAATGGGGGGGGGCGTCAAGTTCGCTAAAAGACCATAACCACCACCAAATTACAGGATTCATAACCATTTCAAACCCAGAGGAAAGACCATAGTCTTCCACTGGGCTCTAAGTGGAAATAGGTGTTGATAGCCTCAGGACAAGGCGTTTTTGAGATTTCATAAAATCTCTACTATGAAAAGCCAAAGACCTTTCTGGCAACATTTGAAAGCTTAAATCACTCAAAATCAATACACAGTGAGTGATTAGCTGGAATATGCCCCCTCTTTAACCATTAAGTAGGACTTTATAAAGCTATATTTTTATTTAAATTTGTGAATCTTTTTTTTTTTAAGAAATATAGAAACCAGATCATTCACGTCTATTTGGGAGTGTTATAGCTAGTACCACATGAGAGTTATAGGACAATTGCAGCATCAGACCACAGTGACTAATCCTGTTAATAAAAACTTAGTACTCTTAGAGCAAGTAGTTTAAGCAATCACAGCAATCATCCACATTATCTGATCATCATTTCATAGGTCAAGCTTCAGACAAAGAATATGCTAGATAAAGATATTTTCTAGGAGTGCTTGGAAAACCTTCAATGGGATGCTGCCATGGATATTTCATTCTGCTTTCCTTCCCCTAGCAAAATCAATCTCTTTCATTTTAACTCTAGCATAATATGCATACCACTGACATTTTAAAATCATGTAAATGTTCAGAAAGGCACTTTAAAAACTCAATTAAAACAAGAGTTCTGCAAATGGCCACTCCCTGAATATCTGAAGTGGCCGTAAACCAAAAAGCACACCCACAAGAAAAACGGGATTTAAGCTTGACTCTCTCTCTTCAGATGAATTTTAAGTACCAGATTAGTCCTGACAAAAGGCTTTACTGTGCATAGGCATCTTGGCCACTGTTTACATATACATTTTCAGTTTCCGTGTGGTCTGCTCTTCTTCTCCCTCCCCACAGCCACTAGTACCAAGCAGTTTGCAGCACCTTAAGAACCAGCGGGTGTCACAGGGTAGTGAGCAAAGATTTCATGTGGGGACTCTCACCTGACTAATCATTCTTATTGGAAGCATCACTCCAAGAGCAGTAGAGAGGCTCGGCGGCTTGTTAATGAAATTTAAGGGCTGTCAGCTTGAAAGAGGATGTTAAATCTAGGCTCCTCTCCTAAAATTATTTTTATGATCTGCTAACCAGTTGCTACCCTGTGGTGTGTGTTGGAGGGGGCAGAGGAAAAAGATGTTAAGAGAGGGGACAGACAATACAATATAAATGTTTCAATATTTTCATATTGATCTCAGGGTAAGGAGTAAAGAGACTAGTTTAAGAAAACAACTGCTTTGTAAAAACTGCAACATTCATCCCAGTAAATGGAGGGGGAGCTTTAAGGCATTGAGCAATCCTCACCACCTGTGTGAAACGTATGTGAGGGAAATGAGGAGGAAAGGGAAGAGGAGAAGACGGGGACCACAAGCCAGGACAGATGACCAAGACTAGAATATTAATAACAGCAGCCCTGGCATCTCCTTCTCCGCCTCAACACCACTGGAGCGATTTGGACAGCTTCCCTTCACTTGCTCTTCAGTGCTCAAGACTATGCGAAAAGCGGAGCCGCTACTGGAACCTCGCTGCTTGCACCTCCTTCACCCCACTTCTGGCAATGAGCTAGGAGTGTCTCTGGCGGAAATGCATCGGGCGGCCTTCAACAGTGCACTTGGGGCAAAGGGCCCCCCCAGCCGGTACCAGGGTGCCCCCGTAGTTATCCGCTGACCTAACTGTTGTCCTCTCGGCTCAGAGTCCCTGATTGATGTAAACGTGACAACACCTGGAGGCGGCTCAACAGCCTGCCTCCTCTTTGCCAGGGCATCTCAGCGCTCCCGACCCTACAACTTTGGGAAAAAGCGACACCGAACTCCCGAGTCACCCCAATCCAGGGACAGAGACGAGATGAAGATCCACCGAACGGTTATGCTACAAATCTCGAAACACCAAAACAAAAAAGGGGGTGGCCGGTGCGGAAAAACGGAAAAGGGACAGAAATAACCCTCAGCCGGTACAGGGCACCCCATCTCTGCAGACACACACATCTGGCCCCAACAAATCACTAAAGCCAGTACCTTGCCAGCTTCCCATAATAATGCCTTTTACTCCCAAGCTCCGCTCCACTCAGCAGACCACAGATGCAGGGTACACCTCCTTCCCCCATTTAGCGCCCCCCCCCACCCGCCCCGTCCCGTCCCGGTCTCCTCCAAAGAAAAAAGAAAGCAAAAACTCTGCTGGCCTAAAGGTCATTTTCCTAGTGGGGTAGCTTTGGCCAGCGCTCGCTCGTTTCAGCTGCGTGTAGACCCGCTCTAACCCCTGCAAGTGGACGCCTCCAGGAGCGCAGTAATTTCTCCAACGTGCGTTAATTTGAGCCAAGAGGCCCCCATTCCGTGGCCCCGGCCGCCTCTCCCTCCCTCGGTGGCCCGCCCGCCCGGGGCTCCCGGGCCACCCCCAGCCTTTACCTCTCTCCCCCCTTCCCCTCGGCTCTCCACCTTGCGCATCCTCTCGCCCGGCCCCAGAGCGCACTCGGCTGTTCGAACTTCCTGCGGAGTCCATGGAGGAGGCTGGAACTGGGGCGGGGGGAGGGTGGGGAGAGGGAGGCGGGGGAAGCGCCGACTGGAGCCACCCTTCCCGGGAGGGCCTGACCGCAGCTGCCAACTCTCACCTGGTCCGCCGGCTGCGCCTGGCTCGCCCTGGCCCCCGGGGTGGGCTGCTGCTCCTGCTTCATGGCTGTCATCGCCGGCGGCCCGCGTTGCCGCTCACTTCCTCGCGGGCACTTCAGACTCGGGGACCGTCACTTGGCAGTGATCGCATGTCACAGGAGCCCGACGCTCTCCGAACTGGCAGAAGGGAAAGCGGCAGCGACGGGGTGGGGGGAGGGGAGCGACAGGGAGGGGAAGAAGAGCGGCACCCGGCAGGCTCCCCCTTGCAAGATCCCTCCTTCGGCTACCGCAGACCCTCGAACTCCCCACTCCCCCCGCCCCCCACCACCCCAAAGCGTAGAGAGCCTCGGAGATCAAACACGACCAAGTGGCAAGTTAGTGGAGCAGCGAGAGGCACCTGACCGTGCTCGAGCGATGTCTCACAGCGCCGGAGGAACCCGACTAGCATTCTACCGCAGTCCGCGCCCCCCGCCCGCCCCCGGGGGCTCCCGGCGCCGCGCTCAGTGCGCCAGGTTGAGTAGCCCGGCGCCCAGCTCCAGCATCTCCCGAGCAACCGCAACGCCGGAGAGAGCCCTGCGCGTCGCGCTAGCTCCTCACACGCGCGGCCAAGGCGGCTGGGCTCTGCTGGCCCCCTCACCCCCCAACCCCCGCCCCCCGCGGGCTCCTGCTAAAACCCGGAGAAGCGGAGCGCGCCCGTGCAAAGCCCTCGGTGGCTCGATCGCTGCCACTGGGCATGCTCCAGCGCTCAGAGAAGGCAGGGGGCAGCTGGGGACTAGGGGCCCAGAGCCCCACTGGGGCTGCCAACACCTGTCGGGACCCAAGTGTTAGTCCCACGTTATGGACCGAGGCTCTGCGTCTCTCGATTTGTGGCAACGGATGGCCTTATCCTTTAGCCTCCAGCCTGGGCACCACCCCCCACCAGCTGCCAGTGGAATTCGAAAGGTGGATTACAAACAATAGTAACTAATGATGATATTCTACTACTCACTTTGTTTTATCCTTTTTTCTAGGACACGTAGAAAAATCTTCAAATTTTCACTCCCGTCTCCAGCCTTCCCTTGGCTTAACACAACCCTCTCCCCTTCAAAGTTTTCTGAGCACCTATCATGTGTCAAACACACTGCAAGGCTTGGAGGGATTGCAAGGAAGAAAGACTAAATACCTAGACAAACTTACCAAATTCCCTGCCTACAAGGAGTGTACCTGATACTGTGGGTACTGGGAGCCTGGAGCAGGGATATGAATCAATGAATCAATTTAACTCTTTGGAAGTTGAATTCCTGTGGATGGGTATAACACACAAAGTCCACCAGTGTCATCTAGATGCATTACTACTTTTCCCTATTGCTAGAAAGGACCTGCCCAAAACAGATGGACAACAAGCAGTCCCCCGTCTCAGGCACAGGTTTTTGGAGATTGCTCACTAGAGAAGAGGCTGGAGGGAGTTAAATATCCAGATGTTACTGCACTCAGCACCAGGGTTGTGACAAGGTTCCAGTGGGAAGGGATTGAGCATATGGATGGGGGAGGGTGGCCAGTAGCCTTGAGTTTGTTTTTATTGGCTAAGCCTGGCTCCCCAACCCTTGTCTGAGTTACTCAGTCCATGAACTGGGCACTTCCTAGAGAGGGTCTATCCTAGGGTAATAGGAGTTGTGCTCCTGCCTGTTAGAGAATTGTCCATCACACTTGTCCTAAATATTGTGTCAACAGTTCCTTTAAAATATGTTTAAAAAAAAAAAAGCGGTGATCTCTAGGTTTGATTAGATTAGAAAATAAAAATATGAATTTTTTTCTTCAAAAAGGTAGGATTTGGGTGATGAAAGCTTACTTTTCAAAAATAAGTAGTTCAGTGCATATGAGTGACTTCTAATAGTGTGTTAGTCCAAAAGAAATGTTTTTTGAGAGGAATGACTTTGCTATTTGTAAAAATAAAAAGCAAATTTTAAAAATGAAACATGGTCAGGGGGCTGCCTGGGTGGCTTAGTCATTAAGTGTGGTACTCTTGATTTCAGCTTAGGTCATGATCTCAGTGTCCTGAGATCAAGCCCTAGTCCATCCAGGCTTAGTAGGGAGTCCGCTTGAGATTCTCTTTCTTGCTCTGCCCCTACTCCCCCACCCCCAACCTCCCACTGCTCTCTGGCCCACTGGGTGCCTGTGCCCCCCCCAAATAAAATAAATCTTAAAAAAAAATGAAACATGAGGGGGCCTCTGGGTGGCTCAGTCGGTTAAGGGTCTGCCTTCGGCTCGGGTCATGATCCCAGGGTCCTGGGATCAAGCCCCATGTAGGGCTCCCTGCTCAGTGGGGAGCCTGCTTCTCCCTCTCTCCCCTGCTGGTGCTCTTTCTCTCTCAAATAAATACTTTTAAAAAATGAAACATGGGTATAATAGCTATTGAGTAGTTTGTCCATTAACATGGCAATCTCTATTTTCCCACTTTTTTTCCAACCCCCCCAGGGAGAAAGGGGTCTACATTATTCCAAAAATGTTTCTATCCTTGTATTTTGCTCTTCTGCTTATCATTTTAGTACATTCATCCTTTGAATGTGTTTCCATTTTGGACAGTTAATTTGACTTGAAAGTTTATGTGCAAAGATTTCTGTTGACACAGGACAAGCATAGACAAGAGGGAATTATTCTCAGCCTACTTGATGATTTATTTGATTGAAGTCAACTGTTCAACTTGCATTCTTTGTCAGTATTCATTATAAAATCTCCTTTGTGGTTACAAAGATGTAAGTTGTATATGTTTCATGTATAATGTGTATATATATCATTTTTTAAAGGAAAGTTTCTTTGATTTGAGTCCATCTTTTTGCATGGGTTATTTTGTCTAAGCTGAAAGCGTTATTTTATATCTGATGGGGTCTAAGGACATTAATTAAAACTTAATCATATGTAATTTACAGCTTAAAAACTACTTTTTGAAATGTGATGTACTGGAATTACAATGTACGATTTTCTACTTCATTTCTTATTGAAGAAAAAATGCTAATGTCCAAGAAGAAAAAAGTAAAGGAATACCTTCCATTCTAAGAGAGAATATCTGCAGCTCAGTTGTATATGGCTTCTGATAGTAAGTTGTCATTAAAAAAAAATTATAATCAAACATCTACAAAATATATCTAATCGAGTAGATATAACCATAGTGCAGTGTGGACAAGAGAACAATGTGCCAGCCTACATCTCAGCAGAATGGGCTTCTGCCTTAGCTTCATCACGGAATGGAGGTATGGGCAAGAGTGAAGTCACTTAGCTCCTGCCTCTGCTTCCTTATGTGGTAAAATTAAACATTTTAGACTAGGTGACCAACAAGATCCTTTCCTTCCCTAAAATTCTATGAGAGATCTTAATTTTACAAATCAAAAGACTATCTAATCTGAAATGATAAATTACTTATATATGTTTAAATTTTAGTAGGAGTCAGTTAAGTGCTTAGAAAAGTACAAAAAATTCAATAGATAAGGATTCTTCATGAAGTGATTAACTTAATATCCACCAAACTTCCCCCACACTCTCTAGTTTACATAAATGTATAGTAACAATTCTTGCCTTGATAATACTTTTAAAATTCAGAAACTTAAATATCTCTCTACAGTGTATCATTTCTGAAAATTAAAGATTTAAAGAGTTTTGTAGAAATTAACAGAATATTTTTGAGTACTTTTCCTCATATGTTTGATGAACTAACTCATGGATACCATACAACTTAAAATCCTGATACAATGGTAAAAGAGGTTTTCCTAGTCTTTACGGAATGGAATCAGACTCTCATAACTGCAAAAGGCCTGGAGAGATTGCCCAGCAAAATTCCCTCTATTTTAGGTTTTAAGTTTCTAAACTTTGCAACATATTCAGGAAGATTTCTAGGATTTAGATTTCACCACTTCCTCCTGAAAATTTTCACTGACTCAAATCCTAGTTTCAGGTTCCCATGTAGATATACCCCACCATGCTGCATCCTCAACATACTGATAGGAATTTCCAAAGTCCCTCAAAAATTTTCTTGCATAAAATATTGTGAACATCTACAATGTCTTTCACTGATATTTGATTCTTTAAAAGTGAGATACCAATTCAGTATATTTCATTTTACCTAGAATTATTAATATGAATAATTGAGGATGGGTGATGAAATTTAGATAATAATTAAACATATTCATGATAATCATGAAAATGTTTAAGCATCGGTGGCAAACATAGGATGTTCCAGAAATATTTTAGTCATATGTGCTGTATTCAGTCTTCCATGTCAAATAGTAGACCCAGGACCCGCAAATCCCAAATTTACTTTAACAACCACCAGTAACAATGCCTGGCTGTCTAAACTCTGATATGTTAGAGAAAGACAGAAGTCCCTTGAGATTTTGAGAAGCAGGGTAACCTTTAGAGATAAATCCTTCAGTTTCAGATAAATCAGATAAGGCAAATAGGACTCTGTAAGCTGCTAGTGCCCTGGAGTCTCTCCTTACCTTTTCCTTCACTACTCTCTCTTTCCTGAGGTAATTCTGCAGTGTCACCTTGATGGGGATTTCCCTAGCATTAGCCAGTCTGCTATTGAGTGCCCTTAATGAGCACAGCATCAGGAAGGCAGAGTTCATGAGCTGTGCCTTCAGAGACCTGGCCTGAAATGTGTCCAATTAGCTTTTCACAGATCAAGAAATAGCTTTAGTTCACATCTTCTGCTATCATTTGCTTTCGATTTATCAATCACCTCTACTCACCTCACTCGGCTTCTTGAATTTCCCAAAGTGCACATCATGTCTTTGGGCAGAAAACCAGGATGTTGAGCAATCCTCAGAAACAAGCTATATTTTAGAAGCTCTAACTAGTAAACTATCTCAAAAAAATATTTTAAAAACAAATAAAAAAGAAAGAAAAAGAAGTAAAGGTACTACATTAAGTGATAACTGTGTACACTACTCATACTGTTAAGAGATTCTTGCGGCATTAATTTAACTAAACTTTTTGTCAGTCTCTATGACAGGAAGACTTTCCTGTTGTAAAAATTCATAGCCCAATTATGATCTCTGGTGGAAGCAGACAGAGTTGCAATATCCTGAGAGCCATTCTTGTTGCTCACTAGAGACCTGAAGATATTGACAAACTGCTCACTCACAATGAGACCTAGTGCTGTAGAGTCTGCTTAGTTGTTATATTAACACACCTCACATCTTCTTTAACCAAACAGCCCTTCTAAGGCATATATAATGGTATTAAGACAGGAAAACAATGCATATGATTTTTCTGTGTAATATTTTCTGTCCATACATGTAGCTGAATCAACACCAAAACAATTTGAGAATGTGTGAAATTTACCTGTTGTCATTGTTTTTACCCACTAGATGCTTGACAAGGGGTCTGTGTTTGATTTTTTTAAAAGACTACTTATTTAATGAATTAGTTATGTTTGCATAGCAAAAAATAAAAATAAAAAAAGATCTATTTTTTTTGGCTGATATTAGTGGTCATTTTTTTGGTCTGATCTTCACATTTCTTTAGAAATGAAATAAGGTTTTCCAAATCAGATTCTGTCTCCAAATGACAGAAAGGTTGTCAGATGTGGAAGAGTATTTAGAAACACAGGCATAACATTTCCCCCTTTCATGTAGTGAGTCAGCCTTTGATGAATAAATTTCCCTGAACTTGGTATTTCTTGTTTTCATAACTAAGACTAGATTTTCTAATAATTCAAAATACCTCTTTATCTTTGTCCTTGGAAAGTACATTATTACTAAGACATCTCTTACACTCAGATTTCATAATAGTTAACTGACTTTTTCCCTTATGTAATTCCCACAACAGTACAAAGCACATTGCCCATTCAAGGAAACCTTTCATGAATTGAAAGAGAAAATGCTACTGTGAAATCCTGAACAATTTTTGGAGGGAAGGGAGAATTTCAATCTTTTCTAAAAATTTCACCATGCTCAATTTAGTCTTAAGGATTTAGTACTAGATTCAGACTCCCCCATGAACTTTCCTTTTGAAAACAAGAGATAGTCTAGGATATAGGTGAAGCAGCTCCAGACCATCCATTGACATTAAAGGGTCCCCGGCATTTTTCCCACTAATTGACTCTTTAACACTGGGAATTATTCTTCTACCATCACAAAAAAAAAAAAAAAAAAAAAAAAAAAATTGAGGCCAAGTCCTTGGATTCACAGCTAGTCCTTTTACCACACGGAGTCATCTGTTTAGATTATACAAATATAGTTTCAGGACATCTTGGGATGTGACCTCTATTGAAATGAGGCACATTAAGATACATCTCTCATTACTGAACACTGTTTAACCTATTAGCCTAGATGGGTTGTTTGCTACTGGTATAGATCACTTCTTATATTCTTATATTCTCCTATCTCTCTTTTCATCTATATCATTTTGGGAGAATTATGTCATTTAATATCTATGTTATACATATAAATATTTACTAAAGTCATAGCTTTATTCAAATCAGAAAGAGATTAAGGAGAAGTGGAAGGAGAAAAAGAGGAGAAAAAAAAAGCCAAAGGAATGCATTCTGAAGCTGGTAGAGATATTAGCATGTATTAAGCCTTTTATATTTTTATCCATGCTCTCACATGAAGACTAGAAATACTATAATTCCTATTGGTTAGATCTTATGTGTTGCTCCTGCCACTGGCTATATTCTATGTATTCATATAATTTTAGAAAGCATAGTCCAAATTTTAATTTCCTTGTTTCTCTCTAGGTGATTTATATTTGATGTTTTTCAATCAATAATATCAAGCTTACATTTTCTTGTGATATTTCATCATTTTTTGCACTTAATAGTTGATTGTAAGCACCAGTGGAGGAGGTGGAGAGAATCTATAACAAATAACACAGTTTATACAAATCAATGACTAGAGAAATGCCCTTTAACTAGCTATTTTATTGAATCAGCAGTGTTTGTATGAGTGTTTAATCCTAGTTGATAGACATCAAAGTTGCTTCCCAGATGGATGAGAAGCTCTCTTCCGTGGTCTGCTAGTCCTCCCGGTGGGGAAGCCATCCACTCCTTCCATCTTCCCAAATGTGACTGATCTGTTAGGACCCAGCTCCTCTCCCACATCCCTGCTGATTCAAGTTCACAGGGATTTTATTCATTCAGTGTTCTCATAGTGTAGAAGTCACCACACTGTTTATGCCACTTTTCTGGACTGGCTTGTGTAGCATCCCAATTGTCACAAGTGACTTCTCTTTCCTACCAAACTGTAAATTCTTGGGGAGAGAGAACAACCCCCTGGGTACTGACTTACAGTTTGTGTGTGTGCAAGGGGTTGTGGGTAAGGGCCTATATCAATCTCTTTAAGTAGAGATCTTGGAGGATATATATGTATTTTCAAAAAAAATCTTCTCCTCACCCCCTGAATATTAAGCTCTGTCAAAAACTTCCATGCACTTGTTTTGTTTTCCTTTAATTTATTGAACAGAGTCACCCAGGGGAAACATTTTTTCTCTATTTCTATTGTTCACCTTTATTATGACATGTAGAAATTACATAATCTTGATATTCCTCTGATTTACTGATGCTGGATATGAGTAAAGGCCCACAAGTTATTGCTTGATTACAAAACATTAGGTAAAAGCCAGATAAATTTGGAATTTTCCACACTAATGAGTAGATACCATTTACTATAAAATACTAAGCCTCCAATGCTGTGAACTCAAAGGGCAAAATGAATTTGGAGACAACAGCTATATTGGCAATGTTACTCCTAATTTATTCTTTTCCCCCTAATATATAAATATTACACTCCTTGAGAAAGGAGGAGCTATACTGGGTAAAATGATAAGGAAATGTTTAATTGAATAAGATGTTTTATTATTTTAAATACAGCTCAAGTTTCTATAGCTTGCCTATACAATGCCAAAAATTATTACAAGGTCAACAGAATCTTCCAGGATTATGCCCAATGTTAGTACATAATTATTTTTGCCTTGCATCCTCTGGATACATTTTAAGCAAATTTGTTTATCTAATCTACTATCTTTTGGACCACATTTCAAAAACGGGGTAAGAGGAATTGTCATTAGATGGGATACACAATAGCATGAAAGGAAAATAGATAATCTTAGAGAAAAAAAGAAAAAAATTGGACCTTCCATTATAAAGTAATAGAACAACTCAGTACCATTTAGTATGGGGAGGGAAAGAGAGGCAAATATCCCTAGGCAGTTCAGGAGGATCTTAGAGTATAACCATATCATGGCATAGTAAAGTTGATGTTGAAAATGAGGACTTTAGGAAAAGTAAAATCAGGCTAGGCATACTTTCTTTAAAAAACAGGGTTATTTTGAGAAGATGGACTGCAGTGATGCCAGCATGGGTTTAGGCTAAATAGAGAACTAGATATCAAAACCAAAAGCACAACATTTACAATGAATCTAGATAGCAAGATATCTCTCCAAATTTCTAAATTCCAAAAGCCCACAGCTTGCATGTCTTTGGTATCTAATAGGACAAAGCATAGAGAAGTTGTGGGACAAATGACCAACCTGATAATCCCAAAACATTAAGAAAACCCAAAAATAGTCAGTAGATATTCACTAGAAAGCACAGTGGATCAATTTAAGAACACCCAATAGAAGATTTTTATGCATTCCAACAGTGAGTAAAAGGAACCCTGTTGGGAGTTGATTTCCCCTTGATCTCTCACATTTCTCCAAGTCTTATTACCAAGAAATAGTCTTTTGTTCTAGAATATCATTTGAAGAATATTTGTATAGAAATTATCTTGGGAAGGGGAATAGTGTTTCCCTCTGGAGAAAAACACAAGTTTGTTCAGAGTCCTGCAAGATAAATATTGTTCCCTCTCCATGGCAAAAAGTAGGCATGCTTTCTCTCCAGTATAAAAAGGATAATGCCTCCTTCAGAAATCAAGAGAAGGCATGCTACTTCCCATTATAAAAGATTTGGGTTCCTTTAGCTTCTCCTATACTGCAACCCACTGTGTGAGCAGGTATTCATCTGTTCCCAATCATTCACCCCCATGGGACTTCGGGACAAGAAGAGTTTACAAAAATATGCTGTTATTCATGCTATTTGCTGTACCATGGGTAATAATGTTCTTTGTCTCTGACTCAAGATTCTCATGTGTTTTGAAAATGTCCATAAAACTGGCTAACTTGTTAGCTTGCAATTATACAAAATCTTTCTTTTTTTTTTAATATATTTATTTATTTGACAGAGAGAGACACAGCGAGAGAGGGAACACAAGCAGGGGGAGTGGGAGAGGGCGAAGCAGGCTTCCCGCGGAGCAAGGAGCCCGATGTGGGGCTCGATCCCAGGACCCTGGGATCATGACCTGAGCCAAAGGCAGACGCTTAACGACTGAGCCACCCAGGCACCCCTAAAATCTCAGTTCTTAAGAGGCTGATGTCAACATCTAAGGTGGCTGGAGAAAGCTATATCCTATGAACCCTTGAAACTGACATGCCAGGCTTCTTGCCAACACAGACCCCATAGTAGGAAAATCTATTAGAAGTGGAATCAAAATTGAGCAGAACAGAGATACCAGAGATGAAGAAAAGAGAAAATCCAGCCAAAAGGTAAACAGACACAGGCAACCTAGGATCACAAGCCATCATATTTTTAAAATACTACATAAAAACAAAAAATAAGGATCTCCTTGAAGTTGGAAAGCCTATCTGAACTTTTAACTATTTAAAGTTCAAGAAAACCTAAAAAATTTCAGGAAAACTAGTCACATAAAAATGATCAACAGAAAACTATCGTGGTCAAACCCCATGAAAAGTTTTGCCTTGACAACAAAGCTGCTACATGAAATAAAAAGGATAATATCCCTTCAGATAAGGGATTGACAAATTACAGTCCACAGGCCAAACCCCGCCCTCTTCCTATTTTTATAAATAAAGTTTTCTTGGAACATAGTCACACTCACTCATTTACATATTGCCTAAGACTGTTTTCATGCTACAATGGTAGTGTTAAGTGTTTGTGACAGAAAACATATGGCCTGCAAAGTATAAAATATTTACTCTCTTGCACCTTACAGGAAGTTTGCCAACTTCTGCTATTGACAAAGAAAGCTTGCCAAAAAAGTCATGCTCAAAAATTTTTCAAAACTGCAACATACTATTTCAAAATGAGCTAAAGAACATTTAAAAAAAACATACATGAGAGAATAACAATCAGAATTAGAAAAACTCAAATAAAAAGGGACAGCACTCAAGAAAGAATCAGAAATAAAAGAAATGTCATTAGAAATAGAGACTAATCTAGGAGGTATATAAGAGCAAATAAGCACAACAAATGATACTCTAACAGAAATCAAGGTGGGAAGGAAAAAAAAATGTTAACCAAAAACAAGTGAAAAAAGACACTCAAGAGAAAGCAACAAATTTTGTAGATGGCAAAGAAGATCCAACATACAGATTAGGGGAGTTCTGAGTGCGAGAACAAACCAAAGCAAGCTTTGGGAGATGGGGATGGGACAAATACTAAGAACTTAAATTCATAAGAATGATCCTGAAATTAAAAAAAAAATTAAAACTACTTATTGAAAAGTCATATAGTATACCTGAGATCAGCATAGCATAATCAATGCCAAGTAAAATTAAGGGATATTAAAAAAAAAATTATTTGGGCACCTAGACAAAAGTAACATTTAACTTAAAAAGTAACTAATATTTTATTATCATTAGACTTTTCCACAGCAACACCTTATCTTCAGGGGAAAAATGAAGTTATATATAAGATATTCAAAAAAATAAAATGTGGGCCAGGAATTTTATGGATTTACATATGTTTGTATTTCTTTTTTTAAAGATTTTATTTATTTGAGAGAGAGTAAGAGAGCAAGCACAAGCAGGGGGAGGGGCAGAAGAGGAAGAGGCAGACTCCCTGCTGAGCAGGGAGCCCCATCCCTATGACACAGGGCTGGATCCCAGGATCATGACCTGAGCTGAAAGCAGATGCTTAACCAACTAAGATACCAAGGAGCCCCTATATGTTTGTATCTCTTAGATTTAAACTATAATTTGAAACTCTTATCTAACTCTCCTTTCTTCCTTCTGCACTTTACAGTGATGAAGTCTGTATCACTATTTGAGACCTCTCTCTACTCCTTTAAATGCCTCCCTTTGTTCCTTCATAAGTATTTCCTCCAATAACTCTTGCATATCTAACCACACATGCTTCTCGGAGCACCTGGACTAACACAGTCTAGCAATAATGACCATCCACCTTGCAATCAATTGTCAAGTGAAATACAGGTTGTCCAAATAAATTTGAATTCCAGACAAATGACAAATTTTAGTATAAGTTGTCCACTGTGGACTTTCAGGGGTATACTTATACTAAAATTTATTTGTCATTTATCTGAAATTGAAATTTAACTGGGTGTCCTGTATTTTTATTTGTTAATTCTAGCAACCCTAGTAGCAATGCTTATCACTTACACTCAGACTGTGGTCATAAAAGAAACCAGGGCTTCTTAGAGAAATGAATGTGTCTGGAATGAGAAATGTACCAGACCATCTTGGAACATTTTGACATAAACTAGCATGGAAGCTACCAAAAAATACTAGGATATATTAAAGGAATCAAAAGACAATCCTGAAAAAGTTCTATCTGGCCAAAGAAAAATTTGAACTTTGATAAGGATAGCAATGATGGTTGATGGGAATCCATCAGGTCAGGTATGTTTAAGTCCCAACTGGTCCCCTCCTGAGGATGATGGGGAACCAATTTATTATTATGAAAACTAGGTAAAGAAAAAAACAGAACATTGATCTGTCCTTTTTGGGAACTGCATGACTGAGTAACCAAATTGTAGATGAGAGGATGCATCTCCTTCTAAATAAAATTATTCAAGCTAATAGATAAAAATAATGGGTATAATTAGAGTATTACCACTTTGGAAGCTCCAGTAAAATAACAAATTGACACAGTGTGCCCCCTAATAAAAGAACATAACACTACCTACAGTCGTGCCAAACACTTCAAAGCTCTGTCTGACCAAGAGTCCACTCCCATTTGCAGGAAATACAAGGAAGAGAAGAACATGCACCATCAGCACACAATCAGCAACTCTACCCTGGGGCAAACTCTGTAAGGCAAGTGTCTCAAGTTCATCAACAGACAAATTTTAAGGAAGAGAAAAGAGCTTGGTGGGGGTTGGGGGAAGGGATGACTTGATTAAAATGAAGTTACATATCAATTAGAAAATTGATGACTAAGCCATAGTGCATCCGGATACACACTTAAGTGATAAACCATCATGAAAAACAAGGAAATGATTACTATAAAAATCAGGACAGTGTTTACTTTAGGAGGGAGGGAGGACAGGGCATATGGAGAGGCTTGGGTAACTAGCAATGTTTTCTTTGACTTGGGTGGTGGCTAAAATGATATTTGCTTTAATAATAATTGTGTGTGATTTCCTATATCTGTGTTTTATTTTTACATAAAAGTTTAAAAAATGCCTAATAGAATTCTTGGCTCCCAGTAAACATTCAATAAAGGGTGGCTTTTAAAGACTATAAAGTAAAAGATAAGGACTAGATTTAGAACAACTCCTTCCATATTGTTTTTGTAAAGTGATGGTAAACCTCCAGCTCTCAAGGTCATGCTCTCTCTCTCTCCAATGTAGGTAGAGCTACAAAATTGCTCCTGCCTCTCCAAAATGTGTTTATGGCTTCAAAAGTGGAATGTTAACCTTGTTTATGCTTTTAGAGCTCCTCAGAGTTAGCAAACACCAAGATAGACAAGAGGTTGTATGGAGAAAGGCACTTTATGTTTTGCTGGGGATCCTCTTTGGGATCTTCATCACGAGACCATTAAGTCACGTGCAAATACTAAAGCAACTTAGCCTGCATTTGACACCATGGGGAAAATTGTGGATTGTGATCTAACTATTCAATTCCAACTTTATGTGAGGAAAGCAATGAGTCCCAGCCCGAGCCCACTCTTTCTTATTGACTGCAGAACTACACAGGCTGTGTGACGTACAGAACAATTCGTGCTCTTCTTAGCAGGATTTGTGGCTTCAGGTGGCTATGCCTCTTGCCTTCCCAGACTGAGTGACATGCTTGTTCCAAGGGCTGTAGTCTTCAGTCTGCAATTGTCTGGCTATAAACAGGTGTACAGTTGCTATTCAAGCTGAGCTTCAATTAGTATTAGAAGGATGCCTTCTCCTCCCTTATGTCCATGCTTCTTTCTTATGTAGCACCTGCCTTGGCACTATCTCTGCCCACACTGCAGATTTGGGCACAGAGTGCTGTGTCTGAGGGTCCAAATGGGGTTCTCCCATCTGCCAAGAAGTGCTAAAATCTCTGAATGTGCACATCCCTGAAAAGATAGCCCCGCCAAATGCACATTTTTTCCACCTAAAAACATTTGCAAATTCATTTAGACTCTTCAAAGAAGCCATCCCTGCCCACTCCAGTGAGAAGTGATTTCTTCTGTTTTCCATTTCTAGAGCACTTAATCTCTATACCATGCATTTGTCACGTACCATTTACTTCCTTACACCATCAGCCATCACACTGGTATTCTAGCACTCTCTCCACTCTACCACTCTATCGAGTCCATTCCCATTTTGGAATTTTTCCTATGAATAATAATAATAGTGAAAATAATAATAACTCACATTTATTGACTGCTTAATGTGACTGAGGCACCGTGTAATGCTTTTAATGCAACAACTCTACAGAGTGGATGTTATCTCTACCTCCATTTAAAATCATGTAAACCTAGGTTTAAAAGCATGACATCCAAGATTCCAGTTATTGAGAGGCATAACAGAGATCTGAATGCAGATAATACTATTGCAAATATCGTTAATAATGTCCTGTCTTACATCAAGACTCACAAAGAATAGGTGTCTATTTAATTTAATCCTTAAAGTTTCATAGAGTGCTTGCTATGTTGATTTTTTGCCTGGAATTACTATGTAATATATTATAAACTTTATAAATGTATGTGTGTATATACACTATATATATAGTATATACATATAGCTACCCAGTAAAAAGGCAATAAACAGACTTAAATAGGTAGATGATTTATAACATTGAAAGTATTTTATAAGATCTTTGTCCAATTTATCTAGCACAGAGGGATATATGGTAGTTGTGCAATAGGATTTTTTTCCGGCTATCATAACTATCTCTATGCTTCCCCATGATCCTTATAACTATTGGTTACATGCAGTCTTCTTCATTCGGATATATTATTTAAAAATCTGTATCTAAGTGAGAAAAGACGACCTGTATTTTAAAATCTGTATCCAAAAGCCTACACTAACAATAAGAAACTTTGGCAGAAATTTTCAGATACAAGAATGGAAAGCTATGGAGAAAAATTTATATAGTACTCTCTAGTAAGAGTCCATAACAAACCACCTATTCACCTACACTTAGGATATTCTGACTGTTCCCAGTATAAGTTATTCGATGTAAATAATGGTGTTTTGTAAGACAAATGCATGAAGAAAGATACAAACAAAATATCAAAATTTCTATTTGGACTTGGAGTCATCCTGGTGTGATAGCGTAGTGGTTCTCAGCCTTGGGTGCATCTCAGAATCTCCCACTCCAGATCTCCATTAAGAAGATGCAGTAGAGTAGTATCTAGGAATCTGAATTCTTACCAGCATCCTAGAAGATTTTGAAGAGATTGAGGGATCACACTTTGAGACCAAATTAAAGATACAGTAGTTAAGAGATGAAATTTGGAGTCAGAAAAACCAGAGTCACCAATTCGACATTTACTTGCAATGTACTTAACTTCTCTAAACTCCAGTTTCCTTTTTTCTGTAAAATGCACAATAACAATGTTATCTGACTCACAGCCCTGTGAGAAAATATATGAAAATGATTGGCTTAGTGCCAATCATAGGAAGTGATAATTGTTAGCAAGTAGTGGTAGTGATGGTATTACTAGTGTAAAAAAATGCAGGTGTTCTCAGAATGATATGTCATGAGGGAACTAAAATTAAAACAGCAATGAGATACCACTGCACACCTATTAGAATGGAAAAATCCAAAACACTGACGACACCAAATGCTGGTGAGGATGTGGAACAATAGGAACACTCATTCACTGCTGGTGGGAATATAAAATTGTATAGCCATTCTGGGATACAGGTTGACAGTTTCTTGTAAAACTAAATATACTCTTGGGGCACCTGGGTGGCTCAGTCGGTTAAGTGGTTAAGTGTCTGCCTTCGGCTCAGGTCATGATCCTAGGGTCCTGGGATTGAGCCCCATGTCCAGCTCCCTGCTCAGTGGGGAACCTGCTTCTCCCTCTCCCTCTGCCTGCCCTTCCCCCTCTGCCTGCCCTCCCCCTCTGCCTGCCCCTCCCCTGCTTGTGTGCTCACACTCTCTCTCTCAAATAAAATCTTAAACAAAAACACACAACAAAAAAACCTAAATATCCTCTTACCAAACAATCCAGCAAACACACTCCCTGATATTTACCCAAATAAGTTGAAAACATATCCATATAAAAAACCCACATGCAGGTATTTATAGCAACCTTATTCATAACTGCCAAAACTTGCAAGCCACCAAAATGTCTTTCCATAAGTGAATGAATAAATAAACTGTGGTATATCCAGACAATGGAATATTATCCACTGATAAAAAGAAATGAGCTATCAAGACACAAAAAACACATGGAGGAAACTTAACTGTATAGTACCAAGTTAAATAAGCCAATCTGAAAAGTCTACATACTGTATAGTTCCAACTATGTGACATTCTGGAAAAGACAAAACTACAGAGAGAATAAAAAGATCAGTGGTTGCCAAGGTTTTGTAGAAGGGAGAGAGGGATAAATAAGTGAAGTATTGGGGATTTTTAGGGCAGTGAAACTATTCTGTATAATGCTGGGACATGAATATATGTCATTATACATTTGTCAAAACCCACAGTATAAAAAAAACAAAGGGTGAACTCTAATATAAACTATGAGTGTCCGTTAATAATATACCAATATTGACTCATGAGTTGTAACAAAAGTATCATGTTAATACAAAGTATTAATCATAGCATTAATCAAACAATTAATCAATCATAATCAAAGTATTAATCAATGATTAATCATTATGATTAATCATAATTAATCATTAATTAATCATATTAATCACACATAGGAACTTGTGTGTGAGTTTGTTGGGGGGTGTATGGGAACTCTACTTTCTACTCATTCTGTAAACTTAAAACTGCTTTTAAAAATAAAGCCAATTATTACAAAACAAAGACAAAAAAGGTAGGTGTTACTTGCATGGCTAAATATGAAAATGTGATATCAAAGAAAGAACACTGGCTACGAACTCAGGGCTCTAGGTGAAAAAAAAAATACACAACTGGATTTTAAAGACTTAGTACAAAAAAAGGAATCTCTCTCATTTATAAATTTTATATTGATTACTATTTGATATAATATGTTGCATTAAGTAAATATATTATTAAAATTAATTTCACATCTATTTTTTTAATGACTACTAAAATTCTATAAATTATATGTATGGTTCACATTAGACTTCCATTGGTCAGTGCGGATCTGTGAAATGCTCAGGAGGTTTCTGGCATATAAAAAGCCTTGAAAAATTAACATTCTTTGATACTCATCAGTGTCCTGTCTTGTAATGATCTTTATTTTTCTTAATTACAGTAAAAAATTTTTTATTATCATTTTCCCTTGATGAGTTCTAATAAAAAATTAAGGCCAGTGTAATCCTTTGGACATCACCCCAATTTTCCATCCCCTCTTACAATTTAACTGTCCAGTCACCACCTCTGGACTAAAGTCACCTCCATGGCCCTGACTGGTACCATGCCAGTATCATCTCGAGTCAGCCAGTGCTGCTTGGTCTCTCCAATGTGTGCATCCTGCCTCCCATTCCTAGGCATGCTGATCAGATAGCCCTGGCTGCCTTTGAGAGACTCTAAACTTTCATGAACGGTGTTTCAGGAGCTTTCCATCTTCCTTCAAGTAACTGAGTGGGCCGATCTAATGGTTTTACGTTAGAAAAAGTTTTACTGTTTAAATGTTGAAAAATGGTTGAAGTGGACCTGGAATCAGGCCCTAGAGAAGTGAGGACCATCTCCCAGAAGCAAAAGGGAGATCTGCTAAAGGGATCTATGGACTGGCAGAAGCTGCATCTTGGAGGCTCTCCGCCCTCTACTGGTCCTGGGATAAACAACAGAATGGGATGTTCTAGGACACCCCTGGGTGTCTGAGAAGATTGCTCCAACATGGTCTCATCTCATTCCACAATGTCAAACATATTTATGCCAAAAGATCAAAGAAATGATCCAAGATTCAGAAGACTAACCTCTATTAAGGTATAGCCATTCTCAGCAGGATCAAGCCTGTTGGACTCTGCAATGATTTGGCATATTTAAGATGCCAGTACATTTTAAACCTTTTGTACCTTCCCTGGCATTAACTGCATATCACAGAATTCATAGCCTTGTGGAAATTATTCTATATCTTGAATAATGCCCCCATTCACTGGGCAGATCCATTCATTCTCTGTCATCTATTTCATCTCATATTTTACTAATCTTTCAGGTCTGTTGATCAAGTCTGTTCTACCCTGGCATCTCATAATACTTTAAATATCCCCTTAGCCTGGGAAGTACCAATGCTGTTGTTGTTTTAATAATCATAATGAACCATTACTTCCAGCTGCCTATATATTTTCTTTAGTTTCATAACTAATGCTTCAACCTCCAGCTTTTGAAAGGAGCTATAGTTTATCCATCCAGCCATGTGCTAGCAAAGGGCTATCCTACCAGGTATAAATGATGAATCCCTCTGCCTGTTGTACCTCTACATTATCCAGGGCAACCCCAGTCAGCCTCACAGCATCATGCTTGTCCATATCTGACACAGTATGGCCTATTGTCCCTCCTAGGACCAAGCTACATCCTAAGGCAGGTGAATCTAGCAGGGGGATCTAGAACTCAGTTCCTCCTAAAACTCAAGCCCAATTATAGAGAGCTCAACAATGGACCCTCTCCAGCAGCAGCAGATCACCAAAGAAAAGTGGGTCCAAAGCCCTGCCCCGTAATAAAAGCTCAAATTCAATTCTAGGGTATAGTCCTCAAGCCCAGGCAAGTAGTCACCTCTAGGACACCACAGCCCCATTACCAAAGGTGGCAGACCCCTCTTGTAAAAAAGAAACACTGCTCAGAGTGAGATGGCTTTAAAAGAGGAATGGAAGTAGACCATGGACTCTGAAGGAACCCTGGAGCTGGGGGCCTGGGGTCTGTAGTTTTGTTTCTTCCTTCTGGTACAGCCGTAAGCACTCCCAGGGAACAACCCCTCTTCCCCTGAGTCTTGATAGAGAAAATTAGAGAGCCCATTCAGAAGAGTGTGAGACCCATGTGGATCCGGAGGGGTGTCCCAGTTGGTCATCTCTCTCTGGGAGCTTGTAGGCCTTGCCACACCCACTCTCCTCTCTGAATCAGTTAAGCTTCTGAGCTGGAATTTCTGAACTTGGTCTGCCTCTATTTAGATCAGCAGTGTTGGCTTCCATCTGATCTCCGTTCCTGGGGCTAAACTCCTGGGTTCAGGGTAACTAAGAGCACACATTGCTTTGTTCCCAGACTTTGACTTTGTATTTAGAACACTGGGCTCTGGCTAGCAAAAGCTTTTCCTGAATTCCAAAATCCAGACTTGTACCACCCTTGCTTTAGACCCTCTGTGGCCATGCTTGATTAACTGATCACTGCAGAAGGCAGTGAATGATTTCTGCAAAGCCCAGGATTATAGGCAGTTGATGAATATTAAACAGCAAGAGGAGTACAGCCTTTAAAGCAGAAACACTGTGCTATTATCTGACTCTCCTGATAGAATAGGAAATCCTTGAGAGCAAGAACTGTGTCTTATTTGGCTACGGAGTACATAGCTCCTTGCCTATCAAAAGCACTAAATGAATGTTAGGTGAATGAGTGAATATAAGAATATACCTGTATACAGGAAAGCATGGACTCTCTCCTCATGCAGATTACAAACCTGGATGTGTTTCCTTCCAGAATCTAATCAATTAATATGTTGTATGCACTTAAATTATTATTCCCCTACCTTACACCAAAATATTTGGGAGCATCTTTTCAACTTCTTCAGATAGAAATGACTGCGGGTAAGGTAAAATGCTAGCACAATCCCATGCTAGCAACATTACCTAGGTTTAATGACTTAACCTCATTTTCCCCACCTCTAAAGTAGAGCTAAGAGTCTCATCTCAAAAGTATGCTGGGAAGATCAATTAAGATGATATGTGAGAAGCAGCAAACACAGTTATCTGGGACACAACACGCATTCCATGAATTTCCCTTTGCCTCCCTTCATAAATGTCAAGTTTCTGGGTATTAGTTTGAGAATGCTCCTGAAAGAAGCTAGAAAAATTTCTTTCCTGCATTTACATTGGTGATTTTCATGTTGGGAAGAGGCTGGAGAATCAGCTAGGGAACATTTCTAAGCCACACATTTTGCAGCCCCTCTGTTCTGATACCACGACTATCATGTGCAGATGGCAGAATACTTCCAAGTAATTTCAATAGCCTTAACCACTTCACCAAACACCTGTACCTTCTTGTCCTACTCAATAGTTTTCACTCCTGGCTGAATGTTAGAGTCCCTCAGGGAAATTCACAAACTCTGGTGGATGTTTAGGGCTATCTGGTAAACATACAATATTCCTCTACTCCACTCATTCTCCTACTTTCCAAGATAAATGCTTCACAACTTCTCCTCTGTCCTTGAAGATCCAATAGGCATCTCAAAATCATCATGCACAAATATAGACCCCTGATTTATCTATCTCCCTCACATTACCTACCTCGTTTCAGTAAACGGCAGCTCCATTCTTCTAATTACTTGGATTAGAAAACCCAGAGTCATCAATTACTCCTCTCTTCTTGTCTTTCCCCTCTTACACACCATATCCAATTTATCAACAAATTCTGTTGACTACCTTCAAGACAGATCCCGTATTGCACCACTTCTTGCTACTTCCACTGCTAGAAACTCCGTTCAAGCTATTAGCATCTTTTGGCCGGATGGTTGCAAAAGCTTGCTGTCACCCCTTCCTACACCCTCCCTCCCCTTGAATTTTCTCAGAGAAGGCAAAGAGAGCTATTTAAAAAAGAAGCCAGCTCATAGCATTCTTTTACTCAAAAGGTATCTACTGGCCTCTTAATGAAAACAAAAGCCAAATTTCTTACAGTTCCCCAAAGGCTTTCATTGATCTGTCTCCTTTGTTGTCACTACCTCTGAGCCATCATTTCCAATCACTGCCCTCCTGATGGCACCCCTGCAGCCTCACTGGCCACCTTGCTGGTCCTTAAGCAGAAACTCTGTGAGCTTCCCTGCTATTTCCTCTGTCAGGAGCACACTTCTCTCTACAATCCACATAGCTCATTCTTCACCTCCCCCAAGTCTCTGTCAAATGCCACTGTGCCAGGAAGCTCTTTCCTGGAGTACTCTCTCTTAAATAGCAGGCTTGTTACTCTCTATCTTCTTTATTCTGGTTCATTATTATTATTTCTTAGTGAAACCCATCACCACCTGGAACTTGCTGATTTATTTATCTCTCTTCTGCTGTAACACAAACCCCACAGCTCGAGGCCTTTGTCTATTTTGTCCACCTCCATACCCTAAGTGCCCAGCATGGGGTCTGCGATTTGGGAGGCATTTAATAGACAGGTGTGAATCCTGATCTCAATGGGATCCAGTTCTCTAGAGCAAGATTTTCTGGCCTAGAACCATTTGCCTGGGGCAAATAGGTTCACATTCAAGCCAGTTCACTGACCAAGTTCATGTCTTGATGACAGATTGATTCATGTGTCAATAACACATAATGATCAAGTTATTTTATAACAAAATAGTCTCAAGATTTTATTTTTACTTCTCAGATCTTTCAATTTCAGGCTTTTCTGTTAGTACCCTAGATGTATCATAGGAGCTCTGCTTTTCACTTCTAGACTGCTTTGAAACTCAATCCCCTCTCCTGCCTCACAACGCTTAATTTATTAAACTTTTGATACTGAGTCCAAAGTGTCCATTTTTAAGCCAATTTTTCTAGATGATTATGGTTAGATTTACAATCAAATGCTTACTATATATTTCACTGTCTCAGTAGTACAGCCTTTTAAAATGTGAAGTTTTTGTGAGGGGTGTGTGTGAGTGTGTGAGAGAGAGAGAGAAATTGAGAATGTCTTCCCAAAGTTCTTTGATAATTTACATTAAATAACTTAAAAACTGAAAACAAAATCTATGAGCTTCCCTTTTTTGTCACCTATAATATGAATTCTATAATTGCGATACATTTTCTCACTATGTGATTTAAAATTTTGAATACTAAGTCTCCTGATTCCCTTTTCAAAGATAATATACCATAAATTAGATAGTTATTTTTGCATATATTTTTAAGTTCGTTGTTATAATTACTAGAATAGTTGTTATTTTTAATTGCTAATATAATGCCTTTGTAAACACCCTCTTGGAAAATGGAATTTTCTAGAGAGAATATAACTCTCAATCATATTTGAAGGAGGAATAAAGACTTATTTAAATAATAATTCTGTGCGCATCACCCATTACAGTTTGCTTTCCTTTATCATCAATATGAAATTCATTTTTTCTACTGCTTGGAAGTCACTGATGATTTTAAAGACATTTGCCCACATCTGAGCTATAAGAATATACTCTAGAGTGTGAATCAAGGAAATACATGTAAATTAAACATAATGCAACAAAGTCATAGAGCTTAAATCCTAATAAACAGATATTGAGGATCCTGATACCATCTACAAATGTAACTCCAGATGTGAAAATTAATGATATATAATGTTTCCCAATGCTTTATAAAATTGTCAGTTAAAAAATTAAATCACCTTGGCTTATTTACTGAGGTATTGCTGGTGCTCTAATTAATAAAAAACACATTTGCATTTTATTTTCCCAAATGAAATATATAGCAATCATTCTTACTCACAGGAGTTTTTTCCTAGTAATTATATCTATGTTTGTCCTATCTTTTAAAATAATGTTGAGTGAAAACATTGAGTTAATATAAATTAATGCAAACTGTAAATGTTTTCTAGAAGGGAAAAAACTGTTCTTATTAAATACATGTGCAGCTATTTCAACACAAATGCAAATCAGCCCTAATTTTATTTTCAAAATGCCACCCTTTAACCAATATAATGCACAATCAATTTTAAGCACCAGGCAGGATGCTTTATAATGCTGCTCTAGGGAAGACACACAATTTTTCATTTCATCATCAACACAGTTAAGTTGTATCACCAAATAATCTATAAACCTCTGATTAACCAGATGCTATTTTTCCACCCTCTGTTCCAGATTAAAATGCAGTGATGTGTTCAATAGGGTACAAAAAAAAAAACCCACAAAAACAAAACACCTGATAAGCTTTCTTCTTTTTCCTCCACAGAGCCACCCAAGCTCCCCATGTGGAGGGGAAGTGGAGAATGGCAAACCCTTGTATATGCAATTTTTGGAAAAGTAAATCAGAATAAAAAACATACTTGTTCCAATCTGTAAGGTCCAACTAAATGCAATGTAATGCATGCTAGTGTCTTGGCCAGTCCCTACATCATATCCTCTACTTTTTCTTTCTTACGCTCTGAAGGTCTCTATCTGTATCCTGGTGACCCACATTTCTCTGGCCGAGCCACACGTGACATTATGAGAACAGCTGCAGAAGCCTACATCTCATAGTTGAAGAGAATTTTGAGTTAGTTTTTGGTCTAATAGCACAGTTGTGTTTGGAATTATACAAACACAGTAGTGTTTGTATAAGCTCTAAGTCACAACATTCTCTAGATCCTTCCTTATTTACTTAGCTAACTCTCCTGTTTCTTGATTGGCCTTTGTTAAAAAGAAAACCACAAGGCCCAACATGGTGTCACTTAGACTGAGTTCCCAAACCAGAGCTTGATACCTAACTTAACTGCAATTTCAACCTCTTCCAGAAATCGGTCAGTCGGGAGTTTTTGGATCAGCACAAAGTAGTCTACCAGAGGGGCCCCTCTCCATCCCCACAAAGAAAGATGAAGTCCCCCGCATGATAAGACCCCTTGCTCTTCCCCTAAGGGAAAGATACTGTGCCTGAAATAATCCTTCCCTTTCCTAATAATTTTCTCCCCACCCCCCTTCTATAAAGACTTTCCATTTGGTACAACTCCTTGGGAGCCCCCTCTACTTGCTAGATGGGATGCTGCCCAATTCATGAACTGTTTAATAAAGGCTATTACATCTTTCACATTTATTCAGTTGAATTCTTGTTATGAAACAACCTCCTAGTTGGAGGTCTGTCAACCTCTTAGTCATTCTTCCAATGGGGGAAAATTTTCTCCCTCCCACAGCACTCACTTCCCTCTCCTTAGGAATGGACTTCTCTCATTAAACCACAGTGCTAGTCATTGTCTTAATTAGAGCCTGACTTCCCTAATGCCTGCCCCACCTGTTAGACATTCTCCAGTGTTGAGTTTGGATGCCTTCTACACCTGGCCTGGCCAAACACACCAGACGAAGTGATGTGGGCCACTCATTTCCTTTCCCGTGTTGACAGTCTTTGCAGCCCGGTAACTGGCCAGCCTCAGTCTTGCTGCACCGTGTACTTTCTCACTAGCCTGTTTGCTAAGGGGCTAGACTGCCTCAAGCCCACACCCTTTGCTGTGCTGATACACCAGTTTTCTGCCAGATGGCTCAGTCAGGTAGACGTGCTACAGAAAATCAAATCACTGGCCAGGGCTCGGATTCTTTTGTTGCACTCCCTAAAGCTCTATTTATTGTATTAGTTGTAAATCTACCACTCCCTATCAGAAAATGGAAAGCAAATAGATGCCCTTCACATACGAAGGTGAGACTGGATATGCCCTTTGAGTTTATTTTCCGTTAGCGCAGATGACCACCTCTTCCCACCCACTCCTCACGCCTCCCCCCCAACACCTGTGCATGGTTTGCATGCTAACTGCTCTGGCACTGTCTTGTTGAAAAAGAGTGAAATCATCTGGACCATATAAGGGAGTAGCCAACACCTGCACCTAATGCTAAAAACACTGCATTAACTGAATCTTGGACTCAAATGGAATAACACCTACTTTATCCCACATCATTGGTAAGGGAAATGTTCTCTTTAAGTGAAAATATTTTAAAATCTATTTTGGATGGACAGTTTTCTAAAATTATTACATTGCTCTCTGCTTTCTTACCCTGGGGATTTTAAATATGATGACTTTGGTCAACATTTGGAACATCAATTTCTGTGCTATGGCCCCAAAGATTATTAGCGGAGGTGTAATTGTTGGCTCCTAAAATAGGTGTCCTCACATTGCTTGGCTCTGTAACTCTCTATGTCTGCTTTATGGTTTTTCTATCTATCTCTTTGCAATTTTTGCCTTTGCCGATTGCTAGCAGCATTTCCCCCTTTTAATCTGTTTTGACCTGAGAAATGAGATAGCCATGTTTGGTAGAATAGGTCATAACATAAAAATATATTGGTTCTGACTGAGGGCCAGAGGACAGCTCTTGAGAATATACACATGAAATTTTAGGAAGAATAATTTTTGAAATATTATGGCCTTCCTTTCTTGCTCATAGCTGTAACTCTGCCCAGTTGATGTGTCCCTGAAAATACTATGTGAACACATAAAAGCTTGAAAAACATTGCCATTTGTTCCAAATATCTTCAGAGCATATCCACATCTTCACAGACATACTGAGAGAGAACTCACACAGGAGCGCCCTTGCGGTTATACACTCCCAACACATTTTCCCCCGATAGACAATTTACCACACATAGGTCGGCTTACAGGGATCTGGGTGTGTGTATAATCCACCTCAGAGCCTTTGCTCCATCGTGACTTGTAGTCACTATTTTTTTCCTTTCAGTACAAAGCAAGTAGCTGCTGTTTTGTCCCGTAAAAGTTTCATCCATGAAAGACTCCTCAAAGACACAAGACTTCTCTATTTTCTCCCCGGTTCTTCCGACTCCTTAAAAGTAAATAATTAAAACTACCTCTTTGCCTAAGTGCTCTGTCCCTTGCTTCTCATAAAACTCTTCAGGTGGCGGATTCCGAACGACAGCAGGAGGTCGAATCAGCAGGTCTGAGCACTCAAGTTAAAGGGGAAAGGGAGAAAAGCTTTACGACTTTCCGGCATGTTCATTTGAGGCATGAGTGTCGCAAACCGTGAGAAAAATACCTTTGATCCTTGAGATGGAAGTCAAGAAGGCTTTCTGCAGAAAGGTCTGTTACTGGGAGTAAAATGTTAAAGATTGAATATCTAACTTCAAAGACTCATAGGAAATTACCCCTTGGGCAAGGTTGGTGGTTTGATGTCACCATTCACATTCACTGGGAGAACTAAAAAGACCCCAGCTTACCATATTCAGGTCAAACTGCTCAGGAGGTGAGAGAACCAAATTTCGTTGTACTGGGGACCAGAAATTGTTTCACCGAGTATACAATGTTCCATTTTAAGTCATGAGCAGTGTTCTAATGGCTAGGCCATGCAATCTGGCAGTGACTCCTTTCTGGGCATTAAAAATGGAATGTGTAAAATCTGAGTTTTGTTTTGTTTTGCTTTTAACAAAATAGGTAATTGAGTGCTATTAATAAAGAAAGCCAAAATCAATATATTCTCCAAACCTGTGCAGTATACAAGGAGGTAACTGGGGTATTGGTTCAGAGGACACATATTTGGAAGAAAGGAAGGAAGGAGTAAAAGCTATGCGGGAGGATGAATAAAAACTACTAAATTTTATTTGCTCTCATTACCATTCTACTCTCCTCTTAGCAGTCTCTGGATTGTGCCTCATCATCAGAATTTCAGGGAGAAGGCACACAAATACAGTGAGATATAGCCTGAGTGCCCCATCTCTGGGGAGCTGTAAAGGAGTAGGACCTTATAGGAGTAGGGCTACCCGTCCCCCAGGATGCTGGACTTCTCTATTGACTGTCTACCTTTCTATCTCCAACATCTGGCATACTGCCTGCCCGATCAGTTTAGTACCTGACTGTTCCAGGAAATATTCAGCGGGAAGCCTGCTTCTCCCTCTGACCCTCTCCCCTGCTTGTGTTCCTGCTCTAGCTGTCTCTCTCTCTGTCAAATAAATAAATAAAATCTTGAAAGAAAAAGTTCACTTAAATAAATAAATAAATAAATAAATAAAAGTCTTCACCACCGTTCTCATCTTCAGCATCCTCACCCAGCCACGACTACTGTTCCTATCCTGGGTTTGAAATGAAAGTGAAATTTCACAAGTCAGTGCTAACTGCCATAGTTCGTGTTTAGTCAGAGCAGCAGTGTGGAAGTTTCCCTCCCTCTGTCCAAGCTAAATGATGCCTCACAAGGCTCCTCTCCCAGAATTCTTCTATAATTTAATGTAGAGCGTTGTCCTAAAATGCACTCATCCTGCTTTATTATGAGTTAAAATTTTTCCATTACTAAAATAACAAAATGTAATGCAATGAAACCACTGTTCACATTGTGGTGTGTTTCCTTCCAGTCTTTTTTTTTTTTCCAAAAACACACTTATCCTTGACCCTGTAGATATTATAAATATTTTATTATCCATTACACTATTACTCTGATTCTTTTGGATGAAGGCTGTATTTGCATCACTGTGTCTTCCTTGCATTTCGAGTCGTTGGCGTTAGCATCCTGTAAGCAAAATAGACAAAGACTTAGGAATCAGATAGGCAGGTTTAAATTCTGGCCTAAGGTGTGTGAGTTGGGCAACTAACTTAAATTCTCCCAGAATCAGTTTCCACATCTAATTAAGATTATAGGAATACATATTTCATATGATTGTTGAATATCAACATTCGCAGTCTATGTGTACCTAGCTAGCTGCCTAATGCAGAGCAGACACAACAAATTTCATCTCCCTTGCTCATGTGTAGATAGAGTTCAAATTGTTATACTTATTTGGGGTTGTACTGATGAGTTGCATATATATGAAATTATCTATTAAGAGATATTTGATTGGATACTCAAGTATAGGACAATTGGTCATTTCTTTATAAGAATCTGTGAATTTGCACCTAAATCTATATATCAAATAATTATTATTCTTTATCATGTCTCACAAAGGAATGTTTTGCTAACCCTCTTCCTGATCTAGCTATTTAACTGTATTTAAGATCGATACCCTCAAAAAAACCCAAATAATAATAAAATTCTCATTTTTACAAAACATGTTTTCAGAGGAGCATAATTTAATTTCCTTTAAAAGGTTCATCATAATCAGTTGTTTATTAACATGGGGCCAAAACAGTTCCTGGAGTGTGACAAGTGTCCCTTAATAGCACACTAACGACCCTCCATCAGTTGGGCCAGTGTTTATTGAGTATGGTAGAACACAGTGCTAGGCATTGGCGGGGCAGATACAAAATATCTGGAAGACAGCTTTGCAGAGAGACCTGATTAAAAAGCAGACAGGTAAGTGGCTCGGTTCACTTGTCTCCAAAATGATCTTCACCTGTCTTAAAGATTGCAGGTGCTTATAAGGAGAGCAGCTCGGGCCTTGAAGACAAGCAGGAAAACTTCACATTCCCTTTTACCACTTAAAGGTGGTCTTTCTAGAAGCAAGTCACCTGTGATTTCTGAGCAGCATGCCTCATCTGCAAAATGAGGTTTCGATAATAGATAGCCTACATGCTTAATAAAGTCCTCGGCGTTAAGTAAGTACTCAGTTGTTATTTTCACTTATTTTTCCTGATTTTTATCTATTGATAACACCTACTTACAGAGTTTTTATAAACATCAAATAAGAAAACCTATCTAAATGCTCATGAGTAACAGATCTTAGAATGTAATAAGTTCTCAGTTCAGTTCCTTGATTTTATTTTTATTTATTTATTTATTTATTTATTTATTTATTTATTTTTAAAGATTTTATTTATTTATTTGAGAGAGAGAGAATGAGAAATAGCACGAGAGGGAAGAGGGTCAGAGGGAGAAGCAGACTCCCTGCCGAGCAGTGAGCCCTATGCGGAACTCGATCCCGGGACTCCAGGATCATGACCTGAGCTAAAGGCAATCGCTTAACCAACTGAGCCACCCAGGCGCCCAGTTGTTTTTTATATTATTTATTTATATTATTTATTTTAGAGAGAGTGCACACAGGAGCAGGGGGTGGGGCAGAAGCAGAGGGAGAGGGAGAGGGACAAGCAGATTCCACACTGAGTGCTGAGCCCCACATGGGGCTTCATCCCAGACCCCGAGATCATGACCTAAGCTGAAACCAAGAGTCAGTCCTTAATCTATCTGTTAAGCCACTCAGGTGCCCCTCAGTTCCTTGATCTTTAAGTTCCTAAAGAGAAATGTTCCTGCTCAGTCTGTACTTTTAGGGATTACCCATTAATACCATTTTTAATGTGTGAAGTTATATTTTGTGTTATTGAGGAAAGGAAATAAAGGATTAATGGATTGTACATTAGTTTCTGTATTGGAATTCAAAGGAAGCATGCACCGTACATTTACTTTTGTACACATGATCCTGGGATTCTTTAATAATGCTCTTAGCTCTTCTGACTCTGGTAGCAGTTTGAACATGTTTCAAAAGCTGTCCACATAGAAGCGTTTAATGAATGTATATTAAAAATATCCGAGGGATGCCTGGGTGGCTCAGTCAGTTAAGTGTCTGCCTTAGCTCAAGTCATGATCCCGGAGTCCTAGGATCGAGTCACGCATCAGACTTCTTGCTCAGCAGGGAGCCTGCTTCTCCCTCTGCCTGCCACTCCCCCTGCTTGTGCTCTTTCTCTCTCTCTCTCTCTCTCTGACAAATAAATAAATAAATAAATAATAAAATCTTAAAAAATAAAAATAAAAATATCTGATTAAATGGAATGTTTCTAACAGTTCAAGTAGTCAGGTAATGAAATTTCAAGTTTGCAAACTGATTTTTCTCTTAGTCCTATAGTTTATAGTTACATTTAGAAATTTTCCCATTTACCAAATGGCATCCAGTGAAGCAATATTTTTGACCCATGGAAGCCCTGCTAACCAAAGGAACACCACAACAGTCATTATAGACAAATCTGTACAAGTTTCATCTTTGGTCTATTTGTTTCAGCTGTATGGTCATTTGTGTTGGTTTCTGTATTTATCCTGTGTTTGTTTCTTGCTAATTACCACCACATAGGTCATTACAAATGATACACTTGCATATTAATGAACTTAAGAGGGCCTACTGGTGTGAAAGACCCTGGGAAGACTGATTTGAATAAGACCCTTCCTCACCTGAGGGAGCTGCCAGGCTTCTTTCTGCCAGGAGTTGCTGTCACCCTTATTATTAACCTAAAGAACCCTTCCGCATCCTTATTTAGTTTGGGCTTTCTCCAATAGTCACATTTCTAATCCAGAATAAAGCATACAATGGTAATAAAAAGCATTTGCTCCATATACCAAAGGTTTAGGGGATGGTGCCTGTCCAATCCAGGTCCTATAAACATTGCATGCTCACCTCTGAGCCCACCACATGCTTGACCATGAATGCCAGCCCTAGGCAGTGAGTTTGGCAATGTTCCACTGTAAATACAAATGATTGCCACTTTTCTCTCTGTACATGCTCTTGTCTAGCAGGATCTTGGATTTCTGGTTTCATAGGCCTTAGCTTTGGTGCTGACATTATGAAAGGCCTTTTTAGTGGTCCTGCTCCCTGCCTTTGGCTTATCAAATGGTGATTTTTGAGATTTCTTCTCTGTTTGGATTTTGGAATTCCTCACAAACTCCTGGAATAATTCCCTTTTCCCCAACGTAGCCCATGAATTCTAACTATAAGATGGTCTCTCGACTCCCTTTCAGAAGAAGAAGGTTTGGGGGAAAAAAAAAAAGTAAATTGGGACTGGAGAATTCAGGAATGAGAGAGGGTTATCCCTGAGCAAAGTTTTCAGGTATGAGTCAAAGATGTAAAGGCGGAAGATGTTGCACAGATATGAATAAACCACACCTAAATTAGATGGGCAAGTTGTGGAGTTCAAGCATTACTAGCTAACAGCTAACACAGAAAATTTTAAGAACAATTTGCAGTCATGTTTTTGACCCAGAGTCAATTTGAACTATTGCTTTATTTTCATTTATACATAGTTGTTAGAAGGAAATGTTGCCTGAGGAACCACATCTCATTTGGATTATTTACCTTCCTGTCTCTTTCACATTGTTGCAACCTCAGGAGACCTTCCTTGCTTTTTGTGGACCTGCAGGGAGAAACCATTGAGGTGACTACAGTTTGAGGAAGGAAGCTTCTTCACTCTGGAGGGAGTGTGAAAGATTAATTAGAAAGAGCCCTGCAGGTGAAGAACAAGAAAATCTAGGAGGGGACAGTTATTACAGTACAAGTAAGAAATCATGAAGAAATGCTGAACTAAGTCAGTTAACAGTATGATAGAAATGAGAGTTATTAAGACAGTGGAATTGGCAGAACTCAGAGATAACTGGATATGGAGGGTAAAGGGAAGGACGAATTGAGAAAGGCATTTCAATTCTACCAGCCCAGCTAAGGAATATAGAGTAGAATGAGGGAAGAGCAAGTAAGTTCAGTTGCGGGCATGCTGAGAAGGAGAAGCGTCTAACATGGAAAGAGAAACATGAGGCTGGAGCTCAGAAGAGAAGGTACAGCCATACATCAAAGGAACCAGTAGAACTGAACTTGGTAGTTGAAATCTTGAGAGTAGGTAACATTACTTACAGAAAATGTGTAGAGAGATAAAAGTAGAGAGTGAGGATGGGTGGCTGGAGACAATATACTTAATAAAAAAGCAGAGGCAGGGAAATGAAAATGAAAGATCTGAGTCTTTGTAGAATCAGAACAGGATTAGGCCACAGAACCTGAGGGAAAAGGTTTAAGGAGTAAGGCATCAACTGAAGTTTGGAAAATGCTCAATGTATTCAGCAATTTTAAGTAATTGTGACTTTAAGAAGTTTCAGGAGAGTAATAGAGCAGAAAGACAGACAATGAGCCCAAGAATGCCTAGAAAGTGGAGTAGGCTACTCTTCAGAGTATCTTGAAGGAGAAGGGAATTCTATCTGAGCTAACAAGCTATAGGAAAGGCAGGTGCAAAGAATTTTTTTTTTTTTTTGAATGGTAGTGGAAAATATATGGATAGAAGGGCTTTGAATGGACACAAGATAAATGGTGGTGGTGGTTTGGAGTGTTCCAAGGAAGCTGAATCACTGAAAGGAGAAGAGAGAAAAGCTGAAGAAATCTCCCTGGATAACAGGGACAGTTGAGAAGGGAACAACACAGTAAGCCATGTGCACGAGGCCACAGTGGAAATTCAGAAGAGAAATAGAGCAAACCTTCTCAAACTTTAATGAGCATAAGAATTACTGAGGGATTTTGCTTAAATGCATGTTCTGATTCACTGTGTCTGGGGTTGGACCTGTGATTCTGTATTTCAAACAAGCCTTCCGGTGATGCCCATGCTACTGGTTCTCTGATCACCCTTTGAGAGATAAGGACATAGAGGAAACTGCATGAGTGAGGCGCATGGGTTTTGAACGTAATCAACATAAATGCAAAGTAAGGACCTAGTTTGACAAGTCGAGAGACATGGCAAAGTGGCCCAACAAGAATGCATTCTACAAGTAGTTCGTGTATTCATTAAGAATGTACCAAAGTCTTTTTTAACCTGCATTTGCTTCTCCTTTGCAGAGCATAAAACAAGGCACGTTAGGTACAGTCTCTGAGAGTTTTAGGATATCTTAATACGTACAAGAAAACAGAAAAAAAATGCTAGTAATTAATATATAGATACATAATTATTTCAGAAATAAACAATGGTCAACACTTGTTAGGGATGGTAGCTAGACAGCTCAAATATTTCTTTGGATTAATTTTTTTAGATGGAGACATCATGAAGGGTTTTCAACTGGCCATTCATTTGGAAGTTGAATACATACTGAGTGGTTATCATCCATCTTCCCTACATTCATCTTTAAAAGAAGATATGACAGATGTAAAGTTTCCATCAATTTGAAAATAGTAGAGGGAAAAATGAGGCTTCGCCTTGAATCTAAGTGATCCTATCTCTTTAAGCCTCTTTCACAGTGGAGAGCTACATGAAGCCTGAGTCTGAAACCATTTGGTTCAGACAGAAGAGATATGACAAGGAACAAGTGTCATGGAGAGAGAAACAATGTTAGATGTTCAGAGATTACCTAATGCTCTTTTAGACATTTCCTCCTGTTTACTGAATCAGCCCCCCACCCCTTGCTACCGTTCCATCAGGTTAGCCGATGGATAACACATTTTTTGTGCCATTCTTACCTCCATCACATACCATGTGCTCATAACTAGATTGGCAAGAGCAAGTTCAGTGTCTTTAGAAACTTGCTAGCTGGTTTAGAAGAAAGGGTTAATCATAAAACTACATTATGAAGTAGTATTGCCCATGGAGTCCTTTGCAGAGTAGTATTCCATACAATTCTACTAGAAATATGGACTGAAAGAGAGTTTGATGCTGATAAGAGTTTGTAAAATACTGTAAATGAAAACTTCTCTTCCACATAGGAATAGGACAGCATGCAAATTGTGATGGTTCCGGGAATTACTGCGGTAAATGAATCTGTTCTAAAGTTTTTAAAGGTTTTTTTTTTTTTTAAACCATCCGACTATCTTATATCATAAAAACTATTAACTAATTCAAGGGCTTAGTATTCCTCAGAGGACAAATAAGGGAATATTGTAAAGATTAAAGTGTTTGCTATAGTCAGTTTAGTGCAATTGCTATTAGGGAGGCTAGGGATCATTTCAGAAATCTGGGGATCACATTAATAAGGAGTTGGAACTGACATTGAATGATGTGAGTAGTTTGAACATTGACAAAATAAGATATTCTGGGTTTGGATGGAAGTTGAGAGGGTTAACAGAATAAATAAAAATGTAGAGGAGGAAACAGTTCAGGGTTCAGGTGTGTTTAAACCACAATGAGAGAATCAATATGCCTGAAGAGGAGAATTCTGATTGAGTGAAAATCAATTTGGCAAGGCTGATTATAAAGACCCTTGCATTTTGGGTTAGGTTCTATGAAGATTGAACTATGCATTAATTGCATCCAGAGGGGAACAAATAGGGAGTATGTCTTTAGCATTCTGACCAAAATATTTCTCTCATTTTTTAAAAAATTTCACTGTTGCTTCTGTTTTTAAAAATAGCACAAGCACATGGAGAAAATTTTATAACATGAAAAAAAGTAAACAAAAGAAAGTTAAAACCACTCATGAATGCAATGACCAGATAATGCAATTGACATTGGGAGTATCCTATGCCAATTTTTCCTCAGCATACACACGTTCACACACTCATTTTAGAAAAGTCAGCTCACTCCATATCATGGTGGCTATAACCTAAATTCCTAAGAGGTAAGTAAGTTAATATAAATGTGTGTAGCAGGCTAGAGTGGGTGAGGTGTTGAAGAAGCAGTCTTTCACACAGACACAACACAAATTAAATACATGGAATGTTCTTTGCCTTCCACAAGGAAATATACAATTTCCTCGCACTACACCCTTGCACTATGTTTTATTTCAAACATATAGCCATATCTGGGTCCATTTTTAATGTTACCACACTTGATGGGAATACAGGTATAAAAAAAATTTTTATTTTGTCAACTCTAACCTTAGAAAAACAATAGATAAATGGTACCTGACTCTAAGCCTTAGTGCATGGGAGTCTGACAGAGGGGGAAGGATGCTGACTGAGGGTGCAGCCACTTGGCAGCACCTACTGCTGTCAACCAGGAATGGGGACCAAAGTTGGCAGATGCTCATAGATTTCAAAAGAAGACAGAAATCTGGTACTTATACATTAATTTCTGACTTTTTGAAAATAGGAATTAATCATATTAACAAGAGAGTCAGAATTCAAGAGTGAAAAAAAACACATTCTGGACTCTATAGTTGGTGCCTTGTGCTTATATATACCCACAAAACAAAACAAAACAATAACAACAAAACCTCCTGGTTCTCTACAGTTAGGAAATGATACTACACATCCTCTCTGGCAGAAAATCTTGAATGGGTAATGGACATTTCTACTTACGAGACTTTTCTATCCTTAGATGTGACCTGATATAATATTTACATTTGTATTAGCATATTATGAATCTTTCATTGTAAAAAGACTCATTTGGAAAGTCTGTAGCATTTCAAAAAAATGCTTACTGAATGTATATTTTGTTGATTTGAATAGGTATTTACCCACTGGAGGAAGATCTATTCCCAAATGTCATTTAGGTTATTTTCAAGAACTCCCTACTGAATATTGATGCCGCTCTGTGCCTTTGCAGAAGGGGGAACAAAGCCAGCTGTGTCGAACCTTGGAATCACAGTGAGTAATTAGCACAATGTCTGTAATCAGGGAAAGGTTAGCTTAGGAAAAGAGGAATATAAATGTCTGTGACACACAAAAAGGAACAAGAGAGAGATCATCTGAACAAGAACAACAAGAACAGAAAGAACACTTGAACTTTAAAAAAACAACCGGTTTTTATATATTTATTTACCTTATCTTCTCCACTTTAATCATAAACTTTTCTCCTACCTGGAAAATCCTAGCCATGTGGTACTATACTTTTATCTACTTATATCATTAGTATTATTTTTAAATAAATATGCTTCAACTACTACAGGTTGATAAAAAGAGAGCTTTCATAGTCAATCAAGATTACCTAAGCACAGAAAACACAAAATAACCTGAAATGAATGACGCATTATCTAATTTGAATCAATAGCAAAGGTGGTGTAAACTACAACAAAATGTTATGAATAGAAATATCCAACAAATGAAGTTGTTTCAACAAAACATTGTATTTGGTCTATTATGAAAATATAGATACAATTCCAAGCAGGAAACAGGTAACTTTTACTTAGCCTAATAATATGGCTTCTTAAAAATCTAACTGAAATATTTTTGAAATCAAACTACAGATCTGAAATGGCTCATTATTTAAAGAAATGAAGTAATTTTTAAAATTTTATGTGAACTTCCAATTTTTCTGATTCCCAAGTTTGTGTTGTATGTGTTTGGTTTTCCTCAAATTAGAAGTGTCATTTTTTTTCCACATTGGGAAAAAAAAAAGATTAAGTTTTAAGGTGCCTGCCAAGATCCAAGTTTCTAGTCTTTATTTTGCCTTTTCCTATTTGGAATTAGTTTGAAAAATCCTTTAACGGTATCTATCATGATTTATATGCATGCCCAGAGATGATTTTAATCAATGAGGGAGGAGAAACACTTGTTTATGGTCCCAAGATTTTTTTCATCCTAGTACTACTGATATTATTACTCCTACCACTTGAATTTTGGACCCTGAGATTAACATTTTTAGAAATGTACAACTTTATAAATTGGCTAACTAATCTTCACTAATGTCCATGTTAATGTTTGGGATTCCTTCTGCAGTGACAGTGAATAGGAAAGTAGTTGAACTTTTGACAGAAGGTAAGTGGAGAGAGCCTTTTTATATTACTGCATGGACTTGGTGAGTTTATCTAAAATGGGCAATAAGGATGGATTATCTCTAAGGTGTCCCTGGTTCTCTCCCTGGTAAGTAGATAGAGGATGAAGCCCCTAGTAAGTCAAAGAACAGACTCAGAGTAACTCTATAGTTATTTTTCTAATCCATTGGTTGATTGATTGATTTAATAAGAATTTATTAAACAACATCTAGATGTCAGGTACTGTTTTAGACACTAGTGATGGAATAATTAACAAACAGACATTGCCCATTTATCACTACAAACTTAATGTAATAAGATTTACATGATAGAAAGGAACAAAAACATAATTACATAAGTAAGTAATTAGTTATAATTCTAGGTATTATGAAATTGTACATAAAAGGGGATTTGATCTAGTCTTGAATAGTCAAACAATAATGCCACATAACAAATGCCCCCAAGGAAGTGCTCTTTAAGATGGGTTATGAAATAACATCAGGAATTAAGGAAAGATGTGAGATGGTCCATCCCAAGGAAGATGGAAGGAAGCTGCTCATGTGAAGTCTTAGACCAAAATGAGTCCTATATGTCTAAGAAATTTGAATTTAACCAGTTCTTCAGAGATCAAACAATGAACACATGAATGGCAAAGATGTGGCTGGAGAGGTCTGTAGGGGTTAATCAAGCAAGTTTCCTTGGAGCTATAGCAATCTTAACCTCTCTACTTATTTGATGGTAGAAAGAGATGGAAATTAGTTTGAAGGAGTAAATAGTTTAGGTAGGAGATGGTGTTGGTTCAGACTATTGTGATAGGAATAGACTAGAGAGAAGTAGAAAGACCTAAGAGGTATTTGGGAGATAGAATGAACAGAAACTGGTGGTCAGTTGGATGTAGTAGGCGAGAAAAAGAAAGGGACAAAAGGTGACATCTGGGTTTGGGGTTGAACAACTGGCTGGATGGGTTTAGATCCCAGAGAAGGGGTGGGTTTAGATGAAGAAGGCTTTGCTAAGACAAAAGTTACTGTCACATAAAATCATTCCTGAAAAGCCACCCTAGGGGATCCTTGCATTTGGGAATCTAGTTTTATTTAATATTTCAGTTTTTTTCTTTCTCCTCCATGTTCTTCCACCCTCCCCACAACATGGTTACTCTAAAAGTAATTGAGATATATATATACCAAAAGAGAAAGAGACCATTCTTTTCCCCCTCTCTTAAGCTCCCCTGTGTAATTGTACCTATTTATTTTCATACCTCACAAAATTTTTAACAAGATCAGCCCAGTCCTCATCATTTTCCTTTTCATCATATGTTGAGCTTACAAAATCTCTTCAGGAAACTGTGCACAAGTCAGTGTTCCAAAAGTATGAAAAATATATGTGAAATATATTTGAATATACTTTGAAATATAAATACTAACAATTATTTTCAGGCAATTTACATCCAAACATGGAGCTCATAGGCACACACAAAAGAAAAAGCTGGCTACTAAAATTGCTATTTTGATTTTCCACCTGTGTGATAGCAGGCAGTGAATTTCCAGCCTCTGTAATTCTTTTTTGTTTCTTTTTAATAATAAAACTTCATATTATTTGACTTGATGTAACCTGTAAATAAACCAAACAATTTGCTGTCATGACCAAAATTAATCAAGCAATCACCAAATATTGACTGAGTGCCTACCATGGCAAAGTGAATAGACTGGGAAGAGTGAGGAGCTACAGGGAAGTGTACAGGTTTTTCTCACAGAACTTTCTGTCTAGCTGGTGGGACAAGATCTGCACATATTTTAAAAAGGTGATTTTTACACATGAGTGATTACAAGGAGGGATAAATAAAAAGATACAGCAAATAAGAACAGACTCATTGTGCCATGTATACATTCTACGAGTTGCAAGAAAAGAGAAGTTTTGTGCTTTGGAAATTTGGTAAAGATTTATGGAAAATAAAGGTTTTAAGCTCAATATTACAATACATACAGATTTTAGCTAGAAAGAGAGGAAACGAAAGAAAAGGATGGTATGATATTCCAATTATGAGTGGCTCAAGAGTAAATTGTGGTGTTATGGGGGGTGTATCAACAAGATTAAAAGCTAGGGAATCTTGTTTTAACTCAACTTTAACAATAATTTTATATATATACATATGCAAAAGCAGTAACCTTCTCTAGACCTCCACTTTCTCACCATTAAAATGAGGGAATTGGATTAAGTGTTCTCTACAGAATATTTGAAATCAAACATTAGTTTGTATTATAAAGACAGAGTAAGTTCTTACTGGTCTGGCATTATATGAAATCAACAAAAGGTAGAGCATTTGGAAATATGCAGATTATAGTTTAAATCTGACAGGTCAGGATTCAAATCTTGGCAGACCCATTTGGTATAGGAAACTTGGACAAGATACTTAACCCTGATACTTAACCCTTTACTCTTCATCAATCAATTGATAGATGTTATAGATGTAAATATAGATATTAACATAGGTAGTCTTTTCAATAGTGAAAATAATATGTAACAGTGCTGTGTTACATAGCTGGTTGTGTAGGAGGCACTGAAAAAAATTTTGTTATATCCTTTGGTAGCCATGGAGGAAAGCCCTAGGTTGCAGTCATGAGATCTGAATTCAAATCTCTGCTATGCAATAGACTGAGGGTCTGAAACTAAAAGGGGTTTGAACAAGTTCCTTGTTTACACGTATCTCAGTACCACTCAACATTTTACAGGGAAACAAAAAGTCAAAATATATATGGGACAGCATGAATTGTGTAGAATGCAGCAGTTGATAATGCTAAACAGTTAAGAGAATGCTATAGTTATCCCCGTTTCACAGTATTTTTTTTTTCTTTCAACTAGACATATATTCCCCTCACACCATTCCCCACTGATGCTTGTGATAACTTATAATTTCTCTTCAGTGTGCTTTGAGATTCTTGGATACTGTTTAGGCTGCACAACATTTCCACTCCACTGTGCTAATTAGCATCACAATGAATAATTATCAGCAGCTTCACAATTGTCTCTAGCATATTGTTTTTATTTTATTATTTTTATAGATTATGAGGAGAGCAACATAAAACACACCACTGGTTTTCATGCCAAGAATACTTCATCTAACTAAGTAATACCATGCAGTACATTTCAGAAATAAATGCCACTCATAAACACGGTATTCTAATGCATATTGAAGTTTCATGTACTAAAGATTGGAGTAGCTATTGGTAGTCAATGAATAATGGATAGGAATGATTAATGACTTTGTGAGATAAGGGATAATTAGATTTGGCATGTGCATCCACCATTTAAGCAAATTGGTATGTGGATTGCGTAGTTGAAAGAGATACAGACAAATGACATTAAGCTTCAATGATTCAAATGGGTCTCCTGAGAATGGATGATCCAAATTCTTTTCTATTTTTCCTCCAACAACTCAACACAATCATAAAGGTAACAATGGATCTTATTTTTATGCTAGCAATGGTTGCCTCAGCAACAGAGTGACAGACTTTGAAGCCCAGCAAGCCTGTTCACACTTTTCTGCCTTCAGGCCATTCACCCTTCTTTTCTCACATCTCTGTCATTTATTCAAATAATGCTCTACAGTCCCACTACCTCTGGACACAGTGATGTTGGGGAACAATAAAAGCTCTTGGCAAAACTATGAAGAAGGAATAGTTTTCTATAACATCTCCTGCAAATCCCCCATCCCACCTCTTCAATGCATGCCCACAGCCGTACACATAGGCAAGTACACCTGCTTATGTAGTACACTATAGCTACTCACCTCTTCTCAAAGTGGTACATTAATAAGGACTACCCTTTGCAGGTGATGGTTAGTTTTGGATCCTCTTTATTCTTAACAAACCATTGATGTCCCACCTCCCTTGTTTGAGCTTTCTAGTTAAATCCAGGAATTAATCTATGCCAATGTGTTAATGCTACATTTCTAAATCTAAAGTAGAAACACATTGGTATGCCCTCATCAAGACAGAAGCCTGCCAAAAGTAATTTTTTATTAATATTAGATAAAATGCAGAAATGATAGGAAGGAAATTTATTTAAATTAGAATTTCTTCAGTGTTATCAGTATAAAAAAATGCTCATTTGTACTGAAAGGTGTTTTTATTTTCTCCTAGTAGAAATGAAATAAGTGGAGTTAAAATTAAAATGCAGTAACCCGAGTGGGTTGGGGAGTAAAGGTGGGTGTGGTGGTTGGTGGCACATAAAGAAGATCTAAACTGTAAATATAAGTCTTTAAGGAAAAATGTTGGTGGAAGCTAATTGATAAATGGGCTTATTATTTATTTATGTTTTTTTAGAGGGGAGGAGCAGAAGAAGAGGGAAAGAGAGAGAGAGAGAGAGAGAGAGAATCCCAGCAGGCTCCACATACAGCATGGAGCCCAACACAGGGTTCTGTCTCACAACCCCAAGATCATGTCCTGAGCCTAAATCAAGAGTCGGATACTCAACCAACCGAGCCACCCAATCACCCCATAAATAGGTATATTCTTAACAAATATTTATAATTTTAAATGGATTCATGTAGACTTAAGAAAACAAATGAATGGATACTATTAGGAATTAGGGTGAGGTATTCATTAAATCAAATGCCTGCCCATCATACTTTCTTTTGTCTGTGTTTTTAGAAGGGCAAAACACAAAAGGAATAATCATGAATAGGAACCAAAACACATTATTATGTGCTGTACAAAAGCCTGGTGCATTATACACAGCTCTGGTAAATTCTAGTTTCTCGTAGCCTATAGGGGACCTTATATGTTGCCCAAAAATCTTTACATTCAGAACTTACCACCCTCAGACTGGTCACGTAAATAAAAAAAGTAGAGACAAGAAGAAGTTTATGACGGCTAATTCTAGAAACCTAGTCCTTGGTGAGCTCTTCCACCTACATAATAAGCATCCAGGAAGATAGAACAGAGATGGAAAAAGAGTAGAGTAGAGAAGATGGATGTGTATGATTTAATGCACACTCAACATTAGTGAGAATGTCTTCATTATTGTTTGATTGCTGACTAATCAGATCAGAAATGTCTTCTTGGGCCATGGTGTGGGATTGGGGATGAGAAGTAAAGCTGGGATGGTTGTGGGAAGAAAAGAGCAGAAAACATGACCAAAAATATACCTTATGAAAATACTTAAAATAATGAGAATTTGAGGCTAGTAGAGGAGACATCTGGGAACAGAAGAACCATTTAGGACATTTAGATTAAACACTCACACACACTTATAGTATGTATGTGTGTGTATAAATATAAATACAAATATGTATGTATTTGTATATATACAAATATATAAATCATATATAACATAACATGTAAAAACTATAAAACAGAAAATATAGCATATATAAAATATATAACACAAACTATTATATATATTTAATATAGAAATAGTAAATATTAAATATGATATACAAATATATCACACATATAAATATATATACATAATATATATGATATCTCATGATATGATATATGGTTGTGTATATATATATATATATATATATATATACATATATATATATATATAAATAAAACCTAGCCCATAGTGATACACACATACACACTCCCCAGGCATATTTAATAGTCACTTAGGGAAAAAGATTTATATCCATCTGTAAAGTAACCTATGAAAACAACCTATAGTAATCAAACTAGTTGTTTTTCGTCATGAAATAATGAATCATGAATCACCAAATGTGAACAAAATATTAAAGAAAATACCAGGGTGGGGAAACATACAGCTGACTAGGCAGAAACAGAAATAATACAGAGAAGAGAAGAGCATCTACAAGATAGATTTAGTGTATTCAGAGGAAAATTAGCATTTATAGCATTTATAAAAGAGACTGATGTCAAAGAAAAAAAGAGTATTAAAAGTACCTAAGCAATTTTTAAAGTCAGCATATAGAATGAAAAGTAAGATGAACAAAGCTAAGGATCTAGCTGTTGATCTGAAAGAGAAAAATTGACAAAACACCCCAGAAGACAAAAAGAGCAAAAGATAAAGAGAAGGATAATAAAAAGAGAGATTCTTCCCAAGGAGGAAAGACCCAAGACTCTAGATCTCATCAAATAGGAGGAGTCCTAGATGAAAAGAGCTGAGATGATGAATGGCAAGAAAGAATGGAATAAATAATAAAATAAAGTTTGTCTTAGGTAAAGAAAGATAAATCTTCATATTATAGGACACATAGAAATGCTGATTAGAATGAAAAAGAACCATACCTTGTGATTTACACACCTTCATAGGATAAAGAGAAATTCCATGACCTTCCATAGAAAAAAGAGCTACAACACACTGCAAGAATCTGTTGGCAGATTGACTTCTCATAAGAACACTACTGCTGGGATGCTTGGGTGGCTCTGGTCATGATCCCAGGATCCTGGGATCAAGCCCTGCATCAGGCTCCCTGCTCAGCAGGGAGTCTGCTCTCCCCCGACTAGAGCTCTCCCCGCCCCCCGCTAGTGCTCTCTTTCAAATAAATAAAATCTTAAAAAAGAACACTACTGCTAAGCAGATAATAAAGACACAACTTGAGAAAAATGGAATCTACTCAGACAAATTCTCAGTGAAGCATAAAGAAAAAACAAATCCAGTGTTTCAAATGCTCAAGGACCTCATATTGAAAATGACTCCATCATTCCCTGGCTATAACCCCTTTCAGGTCTGAGCATGCATTCCCCCACCTGCTGGACTGCTGACAGTTAGCAGCTGGGCTCCTCCCCACCCATCATCCCGATATTGTCCCAACATCATGCCTCCTTGGTGTAACCCACACCCAATGCCGACTCCCTTGTTCCAATTTTGGACTGTTCTGAAGGAGTATCTCTGGTCAAGAAATCCTCATGAGATCACGTGAGGCATTTATTATAACTACTTCACAGCCCAGCTTTTCCTTTTACCTCAACTCTGCTTCTTTTTTCAATCCATCCTCCTTCCCCTCCATCCCACACCAGGCTGATCCTTAGGAGGAAGACCCAATCAACTGAATTTCCTGAACACAAATCTCTGTCTCAGAGTCTGCTACCTGGGGAAACTTACCTGCAACAGGAAACTACAGAGCAAGAATTTTTTTAAAAAGTATTCAAGAAGAAAGTGACAAGATAATTATGCATTAGTGGTCCCTGAAATTATATATGTGTGTGTGTGTGTGTGTATATGTATATATGTGTGTATGTGTATGTATATATGTAAATATATGTATATGTATGTATATATGTGCATATATATGTATATATTATATATGTATATATATATAAAATTTTACATATATATGTAAAAAGCTCAAAAGAAAGAAAAAGTCACTAGATGCAGATGTTTAGGATATTCTCCTTTGAGCATTAAAATGTCAGTATCATAAGATTACATTTCTTTACAGTTTTAATTTCAATGTTTGGGTTATATATTTATATGTTAATATACTTACATAATTTAAAAGCTATAGATTGTTTTTATTGGCCTTGTATTTTTGGAATCAACGTTTTTATTGGCCTTATATTTTTGGAATCAACCCATAGTAAAACTGGAACACAACTAATTGGACTACAGATGTGAAATTTATAAACTTAGAAATTTTAAAAATAATAATATAAGCAATAAATTTTAGGAGAAAAGGGAGAAAAGAACACAGTTGGATTAGTCACTGTATGATTAATTTTTCAAAGACTGGAATCAAATAATACTGTCAAAAATTAGTAAATCATGAAAAAATATCAAAATATTTATTTTAAGCATATAAAGGACAGTCCCCAAAGAAATAAAATTCAGAAACTATGAAAAGAAATCATCCAGAGTAGAAATGGATATGAATGTGGAAGAAATTTTGCACTCTTAATTTGAGACTCATCTGTACAGACTTTTAGAAATTTTGTAGCTAGTTCTTTAATTTATAACATAACTTTAAAAACATTAAAGAGCACTCACATCAACAAAAGACTAGGTAAATAAATTACCGTGAAATAAATTTTAATAGCCACTTATGGCCCTCAATTTATATAATGCTCATACCTTCTGAAAGTGCTTTCACATGTTGTTGAAGCAAAAATCATTTATTGATCACTTCTTCTGGGCAAGCCATTGCTTTCCCTATGAAGTCATTTGTTTTCATCCCTGAGACAGGTAAGGGAAAATGTCTTTCATCCTTTTGACAGTTAAGAAAACTAAAACAGGGCACCTGGGTGGCTCAGTCAGTGTCTGCTTTCGGCTCAGATCATGGTCCCAGGGTTCTGGAATCAAGCCCCATGTAGGGCTCCCTGCTCAGTGGGGAGTCTGTTTCTCCCTCTGCCTCTCCCTCTACTGCCCAGTCCCCCTGCTTGTGCTCTCTCTCTGTCAAAAAAATAAATAACATCTTAAAAAAAAAACCCAAAAAACCCTAAAACAGAGAGTAAGTTGCTTTGCCTAAGGTCATCAAACTCATCTTGGTGGTACTTAAGCTCTGTTCCCTGTCCTCCCAAACCCAGATTCTTGTGGCTATTTCCCAATTATTGGGAAATAAATGACAACCAAAGGAGTTAATCCAGAAGAGCCGATGTGAGAAATGGATAAAAGTCGATAGGAGAATTGGGAAATGCATAAGCAATTAATATTTTCTACCTGACATTTATTTGCCAGGCACTGTGGTAGGTCCTTACACAGATTTTATTTCATTAATCCTCACAATCCCTATGAAATAAATAGTATTATCCCTGGTTAATACGTTAGAAAGTCGAGGCTCAAACTAGCTACTTATGACAATCTACACAGCCAGAAAATGGCAGCAAACTAACCAATTCTCTAACTTGTGTTTTTTCCCCTAAGCAGAGTTTCTCAGCCTTGGTATTATTGACTGTTTGGGCTGGGTAATTATCTCTTGTGGGGATGTTTAACAGCTTCTACCCACTGGATGCCAGTAGCATCCCCACCTCCATTTGCAATGACTAAAAATATTTCCAGGTGCCCCAGGGGACGGGATGAAGGGATCAATCTCAGCTGAGAACCACTGCCTTATAGGTATGGATTACCTTCTTGAGCTTTATTACATTGCGGAATGTCCCCTCAGTGGGATTCTAGTTCCTTGAACTTGGATTCTCTTTAGCTTTCTCTTTGTACCTTATTGTGAAATTCTTATTGATGACGTTGAATTTTATCTGGGTCTTGTGAGTCTGGAGAGGAGCAATGATTAGGTAATCCCTCCACCCCTTTGTGCTGAGGAAAAGACTGCGAGGAGCCACCATTCCGCATTTGACTTAGAGAAAACAACAGATGATCCACTTCTTCACCTCCAACAAGGCCAGATATGGACCCTCCAAATTCCCATTCTTTGTCTAACAAATGATTAGATGGACTGTTTTGTGCCTACTGATAAATCAGAACAAAAGGCTGGTAACCAAATTCATTAAGTTTCTCCCCTCCCAGGCCTCTGGAGTTGGATCTACCCTTAGCCTGAGCCTACATATAACCCTTCTTTAAGGTCCCCACCCTGAGAATAGACAGACCTCTGGATAAAACCTTCTCCGATCTACTGCCTGGCCACCTTATCCTTGCTCATCCACTTCCTCAAACCTCATCTTTTTGTAGCTCTGTTTAATCTTCTTTATGAAGAAAAGAGCTTTTCTGGCTAATCTTTGAGAAGCCGGCAATCCCCTGGTTAGACATTCTTCCTATTGCAACAGCCCCCTCCTGCTATTCATCCCCCCACTCTACTGCAATAATTTTCTCAAATAAAGTTTCTCTTTACCTAGATCCAGATTTTTTATTTCACATTATGATAACATACAGAAACAAAGAAAAAAGAATGCCAATGACTTGATATCTCTATCATTTAGGACAGAATCAAATTCCTGCACTTAACCTAAAATACTATTTTATTTTATTTTAAAATACAATTTTAATTAAAAAAAGTATGTGGAATATACATTGTAAATATATAACTGAGTAAAAAAAAAATAAGGTATTTCATTCAGTGACTTCAAAGGTGGCTCATATTCAGAGCCTTCTAAGTGGACTTGTTTGGAACCCTCAGGCTGGAAGAAAGAGTAAAAAGCTGCTCAAGAACTGACATCTATGCATTTGTCAGCATAGGACACAATTGACATGTCAGCTGAGTATTAAAATGATCAGGGCAAAGCTAGCTGGAGTGACTCTAAATGAGAAAACAGTGTGATAAGATTCATTGCCTGAGGCATAGAACCTTTGTTTAAACTGCCTCCCAAAGGTCTGGATTGATGAAAAGCCAACTTGTCTCCAAGAGCAGTCTCAGTGACTAAGAAATGGCTCACCACTGACAAGGTTAGTTCAAGGGAGTAAAGGTAGAACAGAAATAAAGCCAAAACTTGGTCTGCCGTGGAGAGGTTCCCTTCTGTAGCCACGTCAGAACTATCCCCTGAGTGTATTTCTTCCATCCTGAAACCACTTTAATTTATTCTGCAATTTAACAGGAGGCAGAACCCATGTGGGGGTGGGGTGGGGGGTGAGGGAGGGAGAAATGGGGGAGCAAAACCAGTTCCACCAGTAGCTGAATTCTGTCTACAATAATTTTCTAACCATTTTTCATTTGCCTCTTCTGCTAATTATTGCCTTCAAAAATGATTGCTTCTCAACCCAAATTTTGGACTTGGTGCCAACTCTTTTCCCCCCACCCCGCCCAGGACCAATAGTCTAGATTAGAATTTTCTGTTGCTATTTTAACTTAAAACACCATTAATGACATGAATTCAGGTTTTTTTCCCACATAGCTAGGGATACCCAAATGGATGAAGAGGTGCCACTCTTCATAGAGGAGAGGGATTATCTCAGTTCCTTGAATCAAGCTGTCAACCAATCTTCTAAATCTCTTGTCTCCATTTCTCAACCTTACACCCACACTGTCTTCCACTGATGAGTGGTCACACTAACATTGCCATTGGAATTTTTGGACCAACGCTGGTCACAATCTCAAGAGTATTCAGAAGTCTAAAAGCATATAAATGGATATAAAAAAAAATAAAGCTAACAGGCATGAGATAAAAGGAAATGATAGGACCCATGACTGAACAATGTTGAAAGATACTAAATTTCAATTAAAATTTTTTTGCAGATTTCTGTTATAGTAAGTTTCTAATTTCTCTCTCTTTTTTTTTAAGATTTTATTTATTTATTTGACAGAGAGAGACAGTGAGAGCAGGAACACAAGCAGGGGGAGTGGGAGAGGAAGAAGCAGGCTTCCCGCGGAGCAGGAAGCCCGATGCAGGGCTCGATCCCAGGACCCTGGGATCACGACTTGAGCCGAAGGCAGATGCTTAATTACTGAGCCACCCAGTCATCCCATATAATAAGTTTCTAATTTCTACACAGATCTATTTATAGGCTTAAAACTGGCTGTTGATAGTCCGCAGTGATGTATCTTGTATAGTTTATATATTATTCAATAATTTGAATTAGATCCTTACATTTAATTGAGAGTTGATGTAAAAAAACTATTTCTGACTTCTCTTCCTATGCTGGTAAAATCTAGTCCACATTTCAGCAGAGAAACAATTGCTTGACCTTTGCAGATGCTCTCTTTTTTTGAGGGAGCATAGACCTTCATGTTCACTACAGTCTATTGAATTATACCTGCCTGTTCAATCAGTTTATATTACCTTCCAAGCCTCTGCTGGCATCCAAGTTTGAAAACTCTGGTCTACAAGTGCTATGATTCTTTGATCCTACTCCAGATTCATACATCCACAATCTTCCCCTGTATATTTCATCTATGTCACTTAAGACACACATATATTGATAATGAGTAGATTTTTTTCCAGGGATAAATATCCATGAGTGTCTATGTATAACCCTGGGAAACAGCCTGGTCAAAGAGAGAACCAGGACCATGAAAAATAATGGGTGAGTGAATGTTACCCTGCATGGTCAGATTAATAATAATAATAATGACAAGATTAATTTTGTGTAATCTCAAAAGCTTATGTTGATCAAAACATGCACACAATAATTTTCAATAGAATAAGTGTTCTTTAACTTCATTCCTCCTCCAAACAAAGTTGAGAATATATTAATATATTCTTTTTAAAAAATGAATGTCTTATTTAAAATTTTGCATGTTCAGGTTTTCTTAAAAAAGAATGACTAGAAAAGTTCTATAAATCTTTTGAAATTATAATAAGCAAGACAGTAATGGCACAAATCACAAGTACTGTAAAATTGCCTTAGGCATTATATTTTCTAGAAATTAGCATTTTAGAGTACATTTTGAATTTATGATCAAGCAGTAATGCATAAGAGCATTGTGACTTAAATTTTAAAAGATGTTGCACTGTATATATAATATCTATCTATCTATCTATTAATCATCTATGTACCTATCTATCTAGTTTGAGTCACTGTTAAAACTGTATCTGTCCAAATTTATGGGCCTGGTTTTTAAAATATAGGCTTTAAATGTCTAGCTATCTGACATATAGTCAACCTTATGAATAGTCCTTAAAAGTGAAATAAAATAAAAATAAATCTGTAACCAATCCAAAAACATTTTTATTGCTCCTTCCTTATTATATTTCCTTTTTTCCTCTTTCTGTCCTAAGTCATTTCTTTTTAAACCTAGAGTTCTAATATTTTAAGGAAATTCAGCTTTGTAAACAATTAGACTAAGCAATAGATTGTCAAATACCCAAATAAAGTAATATAAAAAAATACCCAAATAAAGTAATATAAAAATCATCAAGACAAAAGACTTTTACATTTCTGCTACCTCACAAAATTCTGTGTTTGGAGTTATAATAATCTTTGTTAATTAGAGATTATCAGATTTCAAAAATTTTTTTTGAGAGAGAAAGCATCTTCCAATGCAGCTCTATTTTAGGAAACTTTTTTCATTCATTTCTAATTTGTGCATAGAGTTTTCTCTTGGGACTAGGGTCCTTGCTTTGGATGCCAAAACAGCCATCTTGTAGGAAATCAGTCACTGTAAGACATCGGCACATAATAGAAAAATATTCCCATCCTACTTCAGTAGAAGATGCTGTCTGTGGAAATTATCAGTAATTCTAAGCATTTACACAATCACTGTTCAAGGTGACATTATCAGACATGGCATTGACAGGAAGAATCGCAAAATGGTAAGAAAGATAAAGTAATTTGCAGAAGTACAGTAGGCCATCACAATGATGCCAACATAGCTTTAGGTGATGGAAATTATATGTATGCCCATGTCTTTAGATCTAGGAAACAAAGTTTAAGAAACTGGTTATGTCAGGAATTAATCTGACCTGTGCCTTTAATGTGTCTAAACTACACTAAAACCAAAAATTAAAACCTTTATGTTGCCATTGGTATACAGTATCTCTTCTAAATAAGTTCACTTGTTTATTTGAGTCTTTGCCTGTATATTGTTCCATGTAATCACTGAAAATTTGTGTAATAAAAACAACAACAAAACACAGAAGAGTGAATGATTCATCAGATATGTGTGCTTAACTTCAGTACATATTTTGTTAGAAAATATAAATATTTTGTTTGCCAAGGATTGATATTAACAATAGGTTTTGGAACCTACTCAATGATCTATAACTGTGCTAACCAATTTTGATGTGTTAAAGCGTATGGATTTTTAGAATCACAGCGTGACCATCTAAGAGAAAATTTAAAAGGAAGCACAATCAATAGTGAGGAAGACCTAGACCCCGGAGTAGGTGCTAAGGATAAATGACAAAATATAAAATCAGTTCTATGTCATCTTAGGCAAGCTAGAGTCTTTTCTTGTAACCATGGGGAAATTCAATCAATTCAGGCAAACACTCATTTTATAAAACAGATTTTTTTTCTAAAAAAAGATTGAGAAAATGTTTTATTTAGTTGATCAGGCATTTTTGGTATTATGTATAAATGTTGCAGGGCTGGAGTCTCTCACTGAGTTATTGGTAAAGAAAAAAAAAAACTCTTAATCACACTGAAGAGACTTCACTTAGTATGGAGAACCAGAAAGATCATGTAGTTCTTACTAAATATATAGTAGATTGCTTCTGTTTTATATGTGTATATAAGATTCTCCAAGATCCTTTAATGTGGTCATGTAAAATATTGGCAAGACATGTATTTAGTTCTCAAAATATAACCTTGGCTGTGAAACACAGTAAAATAAACTACTTATTTATTTATATATTAAATGGTTATATATTGAGTATGTGCTAGCAGTCAGGCACAGCTCTAAATACAGATGATTAGTGATGAAAGACAGGCATTAAACTCATAGAACTTATGTATTAGTAAGAAAGGGCATGTATTAAGCAAGCAAAAACAAGAAATAAGCATGATTATTTCTGATAGTGAGAAGTAGTATTGACAAGTCTAAAATGGAGAATGGTACCAGGAAATGGGGTGTTATTATAACACTAAATAAACTACAGTAGCTTAGAGGTTGGGTAGCAGGCAGGAAGGGAACTGATGATATTGGAAGCAGTCCAGATGGGAACCAATGTATGTAGTATGTAGCTGTAAATCATTTGATAAAATTGTTGCCCATGATAATTTGGGAATCAGACCTGGTACCTACTGAGCCTGCACTTCTAGAGAAAATGGTTGAAAAGGATAAGGGTAATATTGTGTATTGAGAATGAATATAATAAAAAGGTTTATCTGGGAAAGGATTGGTTGAATTGCCAAAAGAAATAAAAAGGAATTAAAGAGTCCAGATTTGAGAGTGCTAAATGGTTACCAAAATTTACAGCTTAGACCACTAATAGTAACTGGTAAAAGGCAGAACACTTTGAGTGATTAAGGGCTATTCATACGCAGCCTGGAACCAAGGATCAGATTACAGCTGTGGTCATCTCCTCCAAAACCATTGTGCCAGAAAGCCCCTACATCTCCACCATTAACTGAAATATAAAGTGAGAAGGCAAAGAATTAAATCAATCAATATGGCTTGAGAAATAGATCTAGAAAAAATTTTGGATGGGATTACAAGTACACGGAACAGGACTGGAATAAAATAGATCATATGCCTACTAAGTTTTTGAAGAAATTGTATTGCCAAAACTTCTATAAACTTAGTCTTTTAAAAAGTTTTTGGCACTGGCAGCCTGAAAACAACTCTTGGACTCATAATCTTCCAGGAGCTGGAAGCATGTGGTGAGAGACGTTCTTCCCCTACATGCATTTTTAGAAAACACTGTAGATATCATCACGGAGAGTGGAATCAAGAACCACAGAGAACAATAGACAAAAGGAATTTCTGAAGGAGAGCAGAATCAGGATCTGATGAAGAATTTTTCCACCCCCAATTTAGGAGGCCTTCATGACTTATAGAAGAGTTCATAAATGCTACGGACCAAGAATTGCTTTGTGTTTCTTCCTTTACTGAATGAGGTAATCACCAGTTATTATCTGCCAGGTCCATCATTGTCCATTAGGTCAGGATACACATAATTTTTACTTTGGTTGATAGTTTGCTACATCATGAAGAGCCACACCTGGATCTGAAAAAAACAAATGTACCTCTCCTGAAAATTCTGAAATTTGAGCTGGTGGCAGTAGCTGCGTGGAACTTAGGGTTGTATCTCTTTAGAAGGTGTTTAATATGTAGAGAAAGGTAGCAGAGGGATATTTGAGGCACGTGAGAATGGACTGTGACATCTCAACTAATCATTACACCTCTTTCTAATTCTGGAAAAATCATTTCTCATTATTGATTGCAGTTCAGACTAACCATATGGTCTAGAAAATGTCAGCAAAGTGATATATGCTGGTTCTAAGCCCAATTTATTAAAAACCTCCTCTGTATAATCTTCCATGTTCTTTCCCCCATTCCTACTGCTAGAAATAAGGTGATCCCCATGGTAATTTCAAAACCAAATTTTGAAGATTGGTGGAGCCAAAATTTGAAGGAAGCCATGGTTCCACTATCATTGTTTGGAGGAGAGTCAAAATCTCACTTGATCTAACTGTCAAGTGAGAGAGATGTAATTTGTATGGTATCAAGCTATTGATATTTTGGAGTTCATTTGTACAGCATGTGTTGTTGCATTAACTAATTCAAATGGCTAGAGCTTTAAATAAGAAAAATCTTCTTAGTGTAATAAGAACTCCAGGAAAGTTTTGCAGCTTGAGGATATCATCAATATCCCGGGAGACTATCATCCTTCGACCATTTTTAGTGCATTGCCTCTTTTGTCCTTGTGTTTATCATTACATGGACACAAAGTAGTTGCCATAATTTCAGACACTATGATCATAGAGTGAGGGGAAGATGTGGAAGGGGTAGGGTGTGGAGAGAGAGTGGCTGGGGCTACAAAAGAACTTTTTTCTGTATTACTTTCTCTTTTAGTCAATGAAGGAAATCTTTACCAAAATTCCTATATATTGTGGACTGAATATTTGTATCCCTCTAAAGAAATCATACTTTGAAGCCCTACCCTCTGAGGTGATGGTATTTAGAGGTGGGGCCTCTGGGAGAGGATTAGGTTTAGACGAGGTCATGAGGGTGGGGTCCTCATGATGGGATTACTGTCCCTACAAAAAGAGGAAGATCTATCAGCGTTCTTTCTCTTTGCCATGTTAGAATACTGAGAGAAAACAGTGATCTTTAAGACAGGAAGAGAAATTTCACCAGGAACCATGTCCCCTGGCATCTTAATCTTGGACTTCCCAGGCTCCAGAACTGTGAGAAATAAATGTCTATGTAAGCCATCAGAGTATGGTACTTTGTTACAGTAGCCTGAGCAGACTAACACACGTTACTACATATTCGCTGTCTTGACCCAATGCTATGTTAACTTCCCCATTCTTCCTATTCATAATTAGTCAGAAGAAACCTGGGCCATGTTCTTTGCAGAATTGGTTCAGGTACCCAGACATTTTGATTAGCTCACTATATCAATGACATCATGTTAATTGGACAAGAGTAGCAAGAAGTTACAAATGTATTGGGGGCCTCAAAAAGATACATGTGTGCCAGAAAATAACAAAATAAACCCTATGAAGATGTAGGAGCCAACCACATCAGTGATATTTTTAGGAATCCAATGGTTTGGGGCATGTTGGAACAATCTAACACAATCAAAAGACAAAGTGATCACACCACTTTGGATTCTAGACACAGCATGTATCATGCTTGAGAGTATTTCATTGATCCATTAACTGGGTGACAGCAAAGTTTGCCAGTTTTCACTGGATATGAGAACATAAAATAAGATCTCTGTAGTAGGTCTTATGCAGGTGGTCCTACCACTTGGAGCATATGACCCAACAGATTCTATACTATTACATGTATCAGTGATGGGAGAGGATGCCATGTGGAGGTTTACTGTAAACTCTAATGAAAGAATCACGACGTAGACCCCAAGGGTTCTGGCACAAGATTTTGCTACCTGCAGTGGAGAACTGCACTCTATTCAAAAAACATTTCACAGAAGTTATGCGTCAGCTGACCATGAGATATTCAAGTGATCATTTAGCCAGACCTTTCTATCATTAACTGATTCCTGAAAGACCCAAAACATCCTAAGGTGGGATGAGCCCTAAAGAAATTCATCCTAGGATGGAATTGCACATTTGGATTGAGCTAGAACAGGGACAGAAGGCACAAGTAAGATACACAAGCAGGTAGCTTAGACCTCCCGTCCTCTATCACTCTTATACCCATATTTCTCTCTTGGCTCACACCTACAGCTCACAAATACTTGCAGAGGACCATTACAATTAGCTAACAGATGAGCAAATGATTGAGTTCTGCTATAGGTAGTTGGCTAATTATGAGAGTGCAAATTAAAAATGACCCTGAAAAACAGCTGTATGAGTAAATCTTCCCAAAGTTCCCCAAACAGAGCTTTGGCTGGTATATCTGGTTTTCTACTTGGTGTGTTAAGAACAATGTGTCAAGGGAAGAATATATATAGGGACTCATGGACTATGGTGAATAGCCTAATTGGTTGGGGGCCTGGAAGGAGGGAGATTTAATGACCGAGATAAAGAAGTATATGAGGAATAGGTATGTGGATGGATCTATGGGGGTAGTCACAGAGTGTGAATACCTTTTTTCATAGGTGATCAACAGAGAACATCGAACATAGATGAAGCACTTATCAACCAAATTGAAGTGAGCTGGTTCAGGTCAGCCAGGCCATCTGCCATCTCAGTGCTGGTGCAATAGGCAAATAAATAAAGCAACTGTGATGACAGGGATAGAATCTGTGCATAAGTACCATGGTATGGGCTCGTACTCACCCAGTTTGATTGAGTTACTACTACTTTTAAATATCGTCTGCTAACAACAGAAACCAGTGGTGCACCTTTAAAATGTCACCATCCTTTGAAGATACCAAAGCATATTGGTAGTACATTGATTGTATTAGATCCCTTTTACCCTGGAAGGAGCAGAAATTCATCTTGACTAGAATTGTCCATATACCAAAGAGTGGATTTGTCTTTCCTGCCCACAGGACTTCATCAGCACCTTTATAAAATGGACTAAGAAGTGTTTGATATTACCAACATGGATTCCACATAACATCATAATGACCCAAGTAATTGACACTTCAACAAAAGTGATAACTGTGGGATTTGCTGACTCTATCACACACCACAGCACTCAGAAATTTCCAGCCTTATAGAGCAACAGGAGACCCTGATAAAGGCATGGTTGAGACTTCAGCTTGAGAGGTTGGGGCCCCAATCTTCCAGTGGATAAAGTGTGTCTGTGCATCAATGACCCTTATGTATAACTGTGTCCTCAACAGATATAATATATGATATGGGAACAAAGGGATGGCTTCACTTACCATTACTCCCAGGGACTCACTTAAGGAATCTGTGCATCCACAAATCTTGATTCCTTAAGTTTAAAGAGCTAGATTGCAGACGGTCACAAAAGTCTCATTAAAATTTAAGCTATAGCTGCTACCAAGTCACTCTGAGCTTTTCATACTGATAGACCAGCAGATAAAGAAAGAAGTCAGTCATTATCCTGGGATGACAGTTTGCCTTGATCATCAGGAGAATGTAAGGCTACTATTACACATTGGGGACAGGGAAGAGATTGCATGACCCCCACATGATTTACCTGGGGATTTACCAGGCATCTCTTCATATTCTCTTGCCAATTTTTTATGGTAATTGGACAGTGCAACAGACAAGGCCTGAGAAGCTTATAGTAAGTAAACCCAAACCCCTCTGGCATGATGTTCAGTAACGCCCAGTCTGTAAGGCACCTGGATTAGCAGTGACACTAGATAAAGGGGAGGGGAATCTAGAAATGGTAATGGAGGAGGGAAACATTGAGTATAATTTATGGCTTTGGACTAGCTGTAGGGTGTGGGCTATAGCTCATCTAATTTACCATTTGTAAGCTTCCCCAGGAATTCTGGAGGAGCTGGTCCCAGAATTTAATGTACGAAGCACAAGGATTAGAGTAGTGCAGGAAGTGGAATGTGGTGGATGCCCTTGTACACCCTCATTTCTCTCCACAGGACTGAGACTCTTACTTCCCTAGCTTGTGGGAGTATTTTTAGCTGATAGCTCTTAGCCAGGACCTTCCTCTGGGATTTACCTTCAGCCAAAGAGAGCTGATATACCCACAATTATGCCCCCACTGCTCATTCAATGCTTGATTGATGAGGAGATATGTTTTTCTTCTTTGCAACAAGTTGGGATAATTCTTTATTAACATCCCAGCACCAGAGCTTGTGGGAAAGGTAAATCTGCTGAGGCCTTGATTCTGACTGCATACCTCTGGTTTCCTTTACTCCTCCATGGGTGTTAATTCCAAGGACACTGACCAGTGAACTTCCTACATATACATCTCTGTCCCAAAGTCTAATTTCTGGAGAGCCTTATCTAAGACAGTGATCAATACTGGTCTCCCTACAAATGTGGTATTTGAACTGAGACCTAGTGACAAGGATTCAGCCATAAAAATTATCTAAAAAAAAAAAAAAATCCAAAAACAAAACAAAACAACACACTTCCAGGTAGCAGGATAAACTTTATTGTTTATCTGCAATCATTATCCCACTCAGGGTACCCCAATCATACCTCTATTTGCTACCTGAGGAAAGTCAAATATGGTTTCCAAGAAGTTTTGGAGCCTTAATAAGCTTTAAAAGTTGTACCCAAATGAATTTTGAGCAACACTTGTACATTTCATTAATGCCATACTTTAATCAATTATAAGCAGAAAGGAAAGCGATACTTTTATCATTTAGAGATTTGGGGTCATGTTTATTGAGGGATTAATGTATTACATGTTTGTGATATAGTTTGTTAACTAGAGAAGGGCAGTCATCATCTAAAGAAATTCTTCATTAGTGAGATTTCAGTGATCTAAGAGTACTTAAATGAGAATCAATATTTCTAATCTCTTTCAAAGTATTCTAGCAAAGATCTTCACATTAGAATTCAATACAGATACAGATCTGAAGTATCTATGTTTAAAAAATCTGATCCTTAACTAGGATCAGAGACGATCTTTAACATGAAGTTAGGGGAACACTGATTAAATGGAAAAGATTTTTTGAGGGTCTCTGCTAGCCAGACTGCAACAGTCTTATTACTATTATCACTTTTAATTATATAAAGAAATTGTTCCAATATCTGGGGTCTTGATAATGTGGCCAATTGGAATGTCAGCCACACAGTTACATAGCTGTCTCAGTTTAATCTCTACCAGACCGGGCTATCTCCTTACCATCAAAGAGGTTATTTTCACAAGAGTATAATATCTAGATTAGGTGGGCATTCGACTTGAGCAAAACCTTTTATTGCTATTTAAGAGATAGCACCAAGGGAATGAATTTAAACTCGAAATAGGTTTAAAATGAGCATTCATTGATTTATTTATCTGAAACACAACTTTCAGAGAAATATAAACTAGATACTATCATATCTGAAATAAGCATTGCCACAAATATAGAATGAATTTGCTAGCAATGATTCTTAGAGAAACTGACATAAAGACGTACAAGTATACATATGTATGTAGAGGTGCGTTTATTTTCTGTTGTGAAATGAATCATCCTGAAACTTCATGGGTTAAAACACTAGTCCTTTATTTGCTCTAGACGCTGAATATTGGCAATTTAGGCTGAGTCCATTTGGAGAGTTCTGCCACAGGTCTCCTCGAGGCTCACTCCAGGTGGTTGTTCAGCAGGGAGCTGATAGTCCAAGAGAGACTCTCCCTTCTGTTTAGTGGTTGGTGCTGACTATTGGCTGGGACTTCTCTCACTTGGTCTCTTATTCTTAAGAAGGCTAGCATCAGTTTTTTTTCTCAAGGTGCTATCTGGGCAACATTCTAAGAAAACAAGGGCAGAACCTGGAAGGTAGCTTAGAGTCCTAAATTTGGAATATCACATCCATCAAATTATAATGGTCAAATTAAGCCATGAGACATAAACTGAAAAATTGACTATTTCTTACTGGGAAAATTAGAAAAATCACATTTTAAAAGCTTTTCATAAAGAAACTGAAGAAATTTATGATCTGCCTGCCCCCCTTTATTTTGCAATGTCCCCTCATATACATCCTAGATTATATTGATACTGTATTATGTGGCAATTTCAGGAAATGAAATGTTCCTTATAAAAATGCTTTCCAGGACCTCAAAAATGAATCTATGAAAACTTGGAAATATTCATGATAGAGCATTTTCACTACTCTCTGGCATTTTATTCTATCTTCCAATAGAGAATATGTTGATTATAACTTAACCTATATTCATGAATAGCTTTGTCATTCTCCAGTGTCATTTATATATAGGCCTCTAATATAGAAGGGGCCTTGGGAATTATTGATGGGTATAATTGTATGGAACAGTTGTCCCTAAACCAAGTGATTAAATAGCTCTTTTTAATTTTCTATGATTGCTTAGCAATATCCTCAGATTTTATTTCCTCTTTCCAATTTTTAGCTCTCAGATATTAGCTGGAAATTTACATTTAAAATGATGTTAGGATTGCGTCTGAAGCAAAAATATATATAGTTTTGTTATTTTTATTTATTTAATTATTTTTAAAGATTTTATTTATTCATTTGAGAGAGAGAGAGCACAAGCAGGGGGAGAGGCAGAGGGAGATGGAGAAGCAGACTGCCCACTGAGCTGGGAGCACGATGTGGGGCTCAATCCCAGAACCTGAAGATCATGACCTGAGCTGAAGGCAGACACTTAACCATCTGGGTCACCCAGGCACCCCAATATATAGTTTTTTAAATGAAAGCCTTCCCTAAACACTCTTTAGTCTTAATGCAATTTGATTAAGTCACCAAGAATTCTTAGACAGGACTTTTTCTGGTTCAGTGGTCAGGTGTGAAACTGATGTCTCTCTAACAAGTAGCTTGGAAGACATTGGGAAAAACCCAAAACTTTATCAGTTCTATGGTCTGAATGACTGTGTCCCTCCCCCCCCCCGACACAAACCAAATTCATATGTTGAAATCCTAATGTTCAATGTGATGATATTAGGAGGTGGGGCCTTCGGGAGGTAATTAGGTCACTGAGGTGGACCCCTTATGAATGGGATTAGTGCTCTTATAAAAGAAACTCCTTCCACCATATAAGGACATAGCAAGAAGTTGATGGTCTCCAAATCAGGAGAGGGACTTCACCAGAACCTAACTGTGCTGACACCCAGATCTTGGACTTCCAGCCTCCAGAACTATGAGAAATTCATTTCTGTTGCGTTACCCAGTTTGTGGTATTTTATAACCATCCATACAGACTAAGAAAATAAGTATTAGTGATGAATTGGAAATTGTACTAGCTCTCTTTACACACACATACATGCATTATATTTTATATAATACCAAATTTGTTTATCAAATAACCATTAATCTTTATATACTAGTAATGGTGAAGTCTTTCAGTGAAAGGTATGCAAAACCAAAATTTGACTTTGGTCTTCCTGTGTCTGTGTGATCTTTATGGTATTCGGAATTTTGTTTTTAATTCGTTGTCAATATATTAAGATTATCAAATTTCACATAAAAAATGTAGATATCTGGCTTATCTAAAGTTAGAATATCTGACAAAGATGGTACTGCTTTCCCACCTCACAATCATCTAAAAAAGCTGAAAAATTGCTATCACATTTGACACATTTGAATCAGCACATTTGAACATTCTCTGGTTCACTGTTCTTTCCCACAACCCATGTCCTGTCATTCTTCTTGCCCATCCTATTGATGTGGCATTCAAGTCCGAGAGCCCAGTTTTATATTAAGCTTTACTTGTGTCCTCACTAACGTGGGTTTCTTTACTCATATCAATGCCCTAGGAATTTACATCATGTGGGGCTCTTCTGACTCCCTCTGCACATAGTTAAAATCAGTTCTTAAAACACCGGCCTTTCTGCTGTTGTTGATTTTCTATTTCTGTGACTTATTGTGGGCTAATGTTTATTCCTTTGCACCTGTACATTGTATGGCATCATGCTGCTGAAAAAGAGATATTTTTCTCAGTCTACTGAGGAAAGCAATGACCCTTCTTTGGTTTTGTGCGTGTGTGTGTGTGTTACTTTGGCCCATATTTTAATTTCTGCTGGGTTTAGTTTCCCATGTATACTGGGTACACTTACTTCTGATGTTAGAATTTTCTCTAGCAGGAAGCTCAATTTTTGACAACTGGTACATTAGTCTGAAGGTCTAAAAGGTGTGAAGTTTTCTTTTCCCTAAGGAGTACCCATACTTTCATGGAAAGGACAATTTACTACCTAGTCACATCTGTTTTTTCATTTTAATGATTACCTGCCCAGGAAACATACTCACTAATGGGACCTCACCCTAACAAATTCATGCAGATTGCCCGTTCAGATGTTTAATCGCCAGTGATTCTCCTCTGCTCACTTTCTTTCTCTACCCTCCACTCATCCCACATTTTTAAATTCTCATCATACTCATAGGAATGCCTGGAAATACAGTATAGTACTAAAAAGATTGTAATGAATGTAAGGTTTCCTGTGTATCACTAAAATTGCCTCCCCTTCCCACCCTGCTACTACCATATTATTAGAGGAAAATGGTGTTTTAGGGTTGCATGCGATTCTTTAAGAACCGTCACCTCTCGTGGGTCTGGAGTTGCTTTGTAAGTCTATGTGGCTTTGTGGTTAGAGTGGTGCAGAAAAAAAGCAAATGTGATTGAGTTTTTAAATCACAATCACTCTGACAGTAACCCATTAGCCTTAGGAAATCAAATGTACTAGAAAGACATGACCAAGAAAGGATGTATACATCCTTGAGCGATTCCCTAACCTTCTTGATTCACAATATGCTTAGTGGCTTAGTAATATTTTTCAAAAGTAATGATTGCTCATATCCTAACAACCTGTTGAGCATCGTGCCACGTCTCAAACCTTGGAATCAGATTGTACACCACCCTTCGTTTCTGGTTCCACACTGACTTTCACATGCCCAGAGCACCTTCCAAAAAGCCAGTGCCTAAAAGATAGGACATGGTTAAAAGGAACGAGATGAAACTGAACTACAGGTATCTCCCACTTTTTGCAAGTTCATGTTTTGAGGCCACTTTACTTTTACAAAAGACCTGCATTAGTACCCGTTTTCTCTAACCAAAAGAAACCTCTAAAGAGGACTTTTACTTTTACAAAAAAAAAAAAAAAAAAGGCCAAAAGCAAAAACGGTGTTCAGCGTCAGTTTTGCAGTGATCTGCTAGAGAGGCAGCATGCGCCCTGAGCTGCGTGCGTGGCCCCGCCATGCTCCTCCTGGGGAACAGCGTTCAGCATCTCAGCGTCAAGCTGCCATAGCTTAGAATTATGTCTCTCAGCATCTGCGCTTTATATCAATTTATTTTGTATAACTGTTAGCAAGATATTAGCATCTCCTGATGATGTCTGGTATCAAAAAAGCCTAAGAGGGGTTACTTTCTGGGTCTGGGAACGATCAAAATTTTTTCTATTTAAATCAACAGTAACTGCTTCTTTGCTTTATACTATGAACAAAAAACGAACTGCTTTTTGCTTATGAACAATTTCATAGGAATGCTCTACTTTTAGATAGTGCGGGAAACCTGTATCTCCATGTGAAAGTTTGCACAGTGTCCAACAGATGTCTCTGTGGGTTCCCTGTTGTGCCCTAGGACCCTTTGACATGTGGTTTGGGAACTAAGGGTCTAGGTGTTGAATGAGTACATACAGTTACATCTGTGTATCTTGGGTGGTTTGGTGATTAATTTTGCACTTCAGACGTGTAACTTATAGAAAGTTCATGGCTTCCTGGCATTTCCAAGATGAACAGGTTATTAGTAGCAATCATTAAGTAAATCTCTTCACCTGACCCATGAAGAGCTAAGGCTGCAAAAGGTTAAGGGCCTTGCCTACTTTCATAGTTTTTCAGTTTTTCTTTCAAATTTTATCATTATGCCACTTGAAGGTATTATATGTAAGATATTTTACATTTTGGAAAATGGCATTGTGACTCCTTTTGTAATGCAACATTAATGGAACCACAATCTAATCTCATTTAAAATACAGAAATCAGTTGATTACAGTTCATTTCCATTGCTTATGTGTGTTCTATTGCACATATTATTCAGTTGGAAGTGCAGAATTCCAGGGCACCTGGGTGGCTCAGTGGGTTAAGCATCCAACTCTTGGTTTTGGTTCAGGTCACGATCTCAAGGGTTGTGGGATCAAGCCCCGCATAGGGCTCTGTGCTCAGCGGGGAGCCTGCTAGATATTATCTCCCTCTTCCTCTTCCATGCCCTCTCCCTCTGCTTTTCCCCCTGCTCTCTCTCTAAAATAAATAAAATCTTAAAGAGAAAAGTGCAGAATTCCTTTTGGCAAAGAGTAGCACAGTTTCCTCACTTGGGTTTAATATTTCCTAGTGCTAGATGCTCTTATGTCAAAAGTCAAACCTCAAGGACAATGGCCTGACATGCCCACTGAGGAAGCAGTGGCCTCTGCTCCAACTATCTCATGTTCACATTGTTCTCAAAGTCCATTTGCTTATGAACTTCTTCCTACTGCCGGGAAGGATATGTTCCTTTATCTAAATCCATCTGTTTTCTAAGGTGCACTTTAAACTCCATCGATTTTTTTTCTCTTGATGATGTCATTCTCAGTAGAATCTCCATATTTATTTAAGCCCTATTATCCACATCACCCACACAGCTCCCAGAATTTGCTAATTCATGTGCAAAAGAAAGGTATAATTAAACAATTCATTTCAATTGTTTTCTTTGAATTCACAAGAAATTGATTTCAATCCATCACCTGATTACCATTTTGTCCATAAATTTGCCTCATGAAGGACCAAATCTATAGAAATATTTAGGTTGGCTCCGTGAACAAAACCTTCAAATTTATTGCATAAGGATCTATTTCAGAGGTCAGCAAACTATAGCCCATGGACCAAATGTGCCTGCTTCCTGGTTTTGTATGACCTATGAGCTAAGAATGATTTTTTAATTTTTTTATTTATTTTTTGTTTTTTATGATTTTAAATGGTTACTTTTTTTTTTTCCCCTTAGAGAGAGAGAGAGTGGGGGAGAGGAGCAGAGAGTGAGGGAGAGAGAGAATCTTAGGCAGGCTCCACGCCCAGCGCAATGCCCAACGCAGGGCTCTATCTCACAACCCTGAAATCATGACTTGAGCCGAAATCAAGAGTTGGATGCCTAACTGACTGAGCCACCCAGGTGCCCCTTAAATGGTTACAATGGCCTCAATTTTGCTTTTTGATACTCTAAGCTTAACATATTTACTATCTGGCCTTTTATTGAAAATGCTTGCAAAACTTTGGTATACTTATTTCAGTGCCCATTTTAATGCTGTTTGTCACCATCAGCTAAGTATAACTAGTTAAGCTAAATTAATTGCTTAGGTAATTCAACTACATTTGAATTCAGATAGTTAAATTCTGTTAACGTCAATAAATACTCATGGAGCTTCTATTTCAAAATAGGCATTGTGCCAAGGCCAGAGGATGTAAAATTTAATAAGATAGGAAGCTCACAATTCAATAAAACCTCCTCATTTTGCTCAAAGAACATCTCTTTTACATTTCATTTCATATATTACAATTGAAGTAGTTTACCACCTGTTGTAAGATAGAGGATTGAGGATTGCCTTTTGACTCTTATGATCAATGAGAAAGTTTGCTGAAGGAAGGAAAATAATTTTTCTTTCTCCCAAGATATATATCCAGTCCGGATATTTGACTTCTTTTATCGCTTTCACTTAATTCACACGAGAAATTGAATAATATCCAGAGAGTTTTTGTTCCAGTAAAGTGTAACCATAAAGGTCAGTTGCTGTCATATTTTTAACTCTGAGTGGAATAAACCTATTTAAATGACATGATCTTGATTTTAATTGGCATATCACTTTGTAAAGTAACAGTGATTAAACCTACTATATGAACATTTTTCTCTTTACATTTAACAGAAACATGAACTCCCATCATTCACAATTCACTACTTAATACTTCAAAGCTACCTGATACCCTTAAAAAACAGTAGGTAAGTCTCACCTCCCACTCAGTTTTAGAAGAAATCATACTGTAACTTATGTGACATTTTTTTTATCCCTAAATTACCCATTCAGTTTCATAAAATATCACTGAAAATGTATGTTTCATGAACACAAAGAAGAATTTCTCCTTTGTTAGAAAGTTAAAAAGAAAAAGATCTTTTTAAAGTAGTTCAGAAATGTGTCCACACAGAGACAAGATACACTCTCATAAATGACAACAAATCTCCTTAAGAGAACAATGAACATATCAGATGACATATAATGCATTTCCCTAAAGCTTACAGTTTTTTAAAAAATTTTACTTTTTAAATATAAATTAATGTCCCAGCACTCACTGGTCAAAAGAATCCTTATTTCAGCCTTGTCATTTACCCAGAAAGGCTGCCTCACTTATATTCCAGTGGCTGCCATTCAGTGATTCACTCAACAAATATTCATTAGGTATATACTCTTTCCCAGACATTAGGTGACATGAAAGTATTGCCATGTCTCCAAATTTGGTTAACCTCCAAAGCAAAATAAATAAACTTTTTATAACTATCCATTTTAAAGTCTGGATTAAACATGGAAAGTTTCATTTTTAATTATAACTGTCTCTTAGAATTGGCAAGTAATAGTATAAAGGATAGTGTAATTCTTTACTATAGTATATTCTTCATTTTAGTCGAATTGACATATAATTCATTGTTGATATTTACAATACCGTCTTGTGATGCATATCATCACGTCTCTGTGACTCAGTGCACGTTAGCAGATTCGACAGGAGCACCCCTATGTCAATTGTTTTATGCAACTGTATCCCTCTGTAGTCAGTCAGTAACAGCGTTCACAGGTCTTCTACTCCTTCTCTAAGGTGGGTCTTGACTTATCATGGTTCGTTTCATTGAATTCTAGCTAGGCTTTTACCTTACATCTACAATTTTTCCTGATTTCTATATTCTAGCCTTTTTATCTTAATCAGCAGTGAAAAAGCCCGGAGGCAATGAAGAGCCAAGTCACTTCAGCTGAAGGAAAGACAGTGTCAACAGCTTCTACAACTGTATTTCAGGTTCACAGTCTTGGCTTTTAAGATTTGTTTTTGCCTTTTTTTACTGTCTACTATATAGCTGCCTAAAAGTCACTCCAGTAATTGGTCAATGGTTTTTTTAGTAGCAATGATAAAATACAATTACATAGCACATTATGAGTTATAAAACACTTCCACATCCATTATTCTATTCAATTCTCTCTTAAAGTGAAAAGTAATCCAGTATTTTTGTTATTATTACCATTTTTTCCCCAGAGGACGGTAAGATTATGCAATATCATCGCATTTGCTAACATTACACTGCTAGGAAATGCTAGAATTGAACTTAAATTGTCTTATGTCAAGTGCTATGTTATTTTTTTTTCATTTTATCATGCCTCCTCTCTTCATATTTTATTTTTTGAAATCAAGTACTGAAAACAAAAATGAAAAATAATCATGTACCAGATAGAGTGGGAGATGCAAAATACAACTCTTGAGACCTAAAGATGGTGTTTTTCTAACATGAACCGGTATGTTAAAAATAAGCGTTAGAAATAGACATACCTGAGTATGAAATACTCAGATACTCAGAATAGAAAAAAGAAACATTACTTCATTCTGAGTAATCAGGGGGACAAGACACAAGATGAGATATAAACTAGCTCTTTAAGACTGGATGGGATATTTTATCTTAAAAAGAGTGGTAGAACCATTTTGGAATTGAGTAATAAAATGAACAAATTAGTGAAGTGATAATGTGTGAATCACATGATAATAGACACAAATTGTTCGGAAAATGAGTTATTTGGTGTTAGTTTGGACAATATTCAAGAATATAGACTGGAGTCAAATAAGGAGAGTCCACCGTCTAAGAGTGAAAGGAGGTAGTTAAAATTATTTAAGCTTTCTGAGGTTTAGGTTCTTTATTAAAAAATGCTACCAGAAAAGTCCCAGGCTGCTGAGGTGATTAAAACTTATAAAAGCCCTTAGCAGAGTACCTGGCATGACACATGCACTCAGTGACACTTACTACTAGTAGTAGTATCTTTGAGTAGCTAGAGTAAGGATCACTATTTTTTTTTTAAGATTTTATTTATTCATTTGAGTGTGAGAGAGAGAGCACAAGCAGGGGGAAGGGCAGAGGGAGAGGGAGAAGCAGACTCCCCGCTGAGCAGGGAGCCCGATGCGGGGCTTGTTCCCAGGACCCCAAGATAATGACCTGAGCCGAAGGCAGAGGCTTAACCAAATGAGCCCCCCAGGTGCCCCCAGGATCACTATTTAATGGCATTGCCCAGAAAGTCTCAGAGCACCATTGTGACCATTTTCAGTTTACACTAATAACAGGATGTTTTTCTCAGTACTAAGTGACAAACAAGCTATAACACCAGATAACCCAATGAAGAGGCAGGTGGTCTGCACATGTACAGTGGTTCCCCCCTTATCCACTTGGGAGTATATTCTAAGACCCCCCCAGACACCCCCCGAGGTGTCTGAAATCATGGATAGTACTGAACTCTGTATCTACTGTGTTTTTTCCTGTGTATATATATATATATATACACACCTATGATCAAGTTGAATTTAGAAATTAAGCACAGTAAGAGATTAACAATAACAGTAAAATAGAACAATTATAGCAATATACTGAAATAAAAGTTATGTGAATGTGGTCTCCCTCTGTCTCTCAAAATATCTTATTGTCTTGGACTCACCCATGTTGTGATGTTGTGAGATGATAAAATGCCTCTGTGATGAGGTGAATGACCAGGTACTGTGACTTAGCATTAGTCTTACTGTTGACCTTCTGACAATTCCTCAGGAGGAGGATCATCTGCTTTCAAAAGGCAGTGGACCACAGGTAACAAAACTGCGGAGAGCAAAATCGCAGATAAGGGGTAATACTGTACACGCCAAGAGGAGAGATACTGAACTGAGCTGCACGTCAAATGAAAACAAATTGGAGCCTTTCCCAGAGCAAAGTATAACTACAAACTGGTTTCATATTTTTCTTTGTAATTCTGCCTCTTTAGTACATTGTTCATAAAGACCGTTTCAATGTAGCTTGACCGGGCTTCCAGTGAAAACAGCAGAGTTAAGTCATTTTTTTCTACCCCCTTCCCTCAAGTCTCACTGAACAAATATATGCACACAGGGGGGGAATATAGAGGATACATTTTTTTCCAAAGTGTCAAGAAAGGACCCTCACTGCAAACTTAAAACTGAAAAATGTCCTTGTTATACCTTAAAATTTGGACCAAACTGGCTATGGCTGCTTAGAGTCGATATTTATCTTCTCACACTTTGGATAACTGCAGCCTTCTCTAAAAGAGAGTAAGATGGTCTTGAAAAGGTGACTTAAAAATACTTTGTAGAGAGTGTTGACAAGGTCTAGAAGTGCGCATGGTCTGAGGGAGGAAGGGAGAGTCACCCTGTACAGACCCAAAGCTTACAAGGCAGAGCGGGAGAGGGGTGCCTGCAATGTGGATCCCCACTGATGTGCCATTTTATGATCTTCAGTTCTGCTTCTGAGCACAGGGCATAAGTGAATAAGGACTGAGGGGAAACAGTGATCATCTGATTACATCAGAGGACTTTACTGTGAGCTGCAGTTTTGCCCTAACAGCGAAATGCTGAAACAGAGACATGCTCCTAAATCAGAAGACATACTAGATTTTGTGAGAGGGAATTTGAAACAACAAACCTGAATGGAAGTTTTAGTTTATTTCAGGGCACCTGCCCCCTATCCCCTACTTTACTCTCCACTCTATTCATCTTCAAATAGCTACTCCAGGTGGCATTCACGACCATGCCACCACCTCCTTTGAAACAGGGGTAATAACCAAAAGAAACCAGCAGGAGACCCAGGGATGACACATTTTAAATATGCATAGAGTTGTGTTCAGAATGTCATCTAATGAAAGCCAGCAAAGGTCACCTCTGGTTGAGTAGAATCCTTCTTTGAACTTCTATGTCTTACTTAGATTAAAAAAAAAAAATGAGATGTAAACACTTGGCCAATGGATATGGAAATGAAGCATCATACAAAAAGTAATAGTGAAGAAGAAAAAAACTAAGGGGAAATAAGTATGGGGCACAAAGTGAGAATCAGGAAAAATGAGATGATGAAAAAAGAGGATTCACCCTCAGATTCATTTACTGAGCAGTCCCTGTGATGTCCCGGCTCCTGAGCTAGTTGTTGGAATCAGACATGGAAGGCGGGAGTCACAGGGAACCAAAAGTGCACAGTCTAGTTTAGGAGACAGGCCAGGAAAGAAATGATTTCAATAGAGTGAGGTTTTGCTTTTGGTTTTGTTTTAATGGTAAATGGAAGTGCAGACTGCTATGGGTGGGCCCTGTTTCTGAACACTGAAGTGTTGCCTACTTTCTCAGGTACTACCCTAGTGATGGGACATAATGAAATGGGGTACTCACCCAGCACTACCCATGTGCTGGCTCTTGTCTCTGCTCTGTGTTCCTCTGAAGCAGGAAGCAATGAGGCACAGACTAGTGAAGACAGAAATACCAGCATAGGGAAGGGTGAAGGAGGTTGAAAGGGACAACTGACTGGTGGCTATTATTAATAATATTATTTATTTTTACTATTACTATTATTTTAGGTGGCTGGCATGGGAGGAAAAAATCTTTGTTTCCAGAGTGTGATGGACAAAGGGACTTCAGGGATGAGAATCTGAAATAGGGATTGTGGAAAATGACAGGAAGTGCTATCAGGGTCATAGACAACTACTGCCCAACTAATATTGGAGCTCACACATTCCCAGTTGCAAATTCACATGATGGCTCTACCTTCCATTTCTAGCAACGATCAGCAATGTAGAAGTCAAAGGGAAAAAAGATGATTGGATTTGATTATTTTGGCCACATGTAGAAATGACAAGAAAGCAATGACATTTTTAATAATAGAAAGAAATGGTCATTTTTTTGTGATTGTGATGATTGTCCACAAAGTCTAGGTGTGTTCAGAAAAACAAAGAAGGCCGAAGGGAATGAAGGGAACTTCAGAAAAGAGGGGAAAAAAGAAAAAGAAGAAATCAGAGTCTGGAAGCTTCAAGGAGGTAAGAGAATGGCATATCAGAATTTAAAACATAAGAGGCGGAGGAGGTTTGCGTAATGACAGTTTTCCAGGATGTTGCTCTGGGGGTGAGTAGCCAAAACGGGAGAGCAGTAATGAGTGTGGAAGTCTACTGTGTGCAGGAATTCAGATCATGCTAGAATTCAGATTTTTTCCACTCATTGTTCAGTGGAAAAGGAATGTAAAATTAGTATAAACCCCATTATATATGTATATATATATGTATATATATATATACATATATATATATGTTTGTGTGTGTGTATTGTTTTTTATTCCTTGTGAAAGTTAGCAAGGTAGGACCATTTTTGTTTTTCTCAAACAATTCTCAAATCATATTTTAGTAATTCTGAAGCAATCTAGGTTGAAGAACCCTCTTCAATAGCTATTGATCTAGGGGCGCCAGGGTGGCTCAGTCGGTTGAGAGTCCAATTCTTTTTTTTTTTTTTTTTAAGATTTTATTTATTTATTTGAGAGAGAGAGAGAATGAGAGATAGAGAGCATGAGAGGGAAGAGGGTCAGAGGGAGAAGCAGACTCCCTGCCGAGCAGGGAGCCCGATGCGGGACTCGATCCCGGGACTCCAGGATCATGACCTGAGCCGAAGGCAGTCGCTTAACCAACTGAGCCACCCAGGCGCCCGAGAGTCCAATTCTTGATTTCAGCTCAGGTCATGATCTCGGGGTCATAGATCCAAACCAGCGCTGGGCTCCATGCTCAGTGCGGAGTCTGCCTGATTCTCTCTCTCCCTCTCCCTCTCCCTCTGCCCCTCCCCCCACTCGCATGCTTACTCTAAATAAATAAATAAGTAAATAGTTACTGCTTTAGAAAAACTGTTCTCAGAGTGTGCTCCACAACTAACAACATCAGTACCACCTAGGACCTTGTTGGAAATAAGTATTCTCAGGCCCTACCCTAGATTTACTGAACAGAAACTCAGAAGATGAGGCCAGCAATCTGTGGTTTAACCAGACTTCTATGTGATTCTGATACATGCTTGAGTTTTAGGACCACCCCTCTAGAAGTTATTTACACTAATTGATCGAGTAATTTTTTTTTGACACCATAATTTTCTACCAGTCTTTGATATTCATCTCTTCCTTTAGCTATTTTCTTGAAGGTACCTACAAACATCATAACACTACTATTTTAACATCCAGCTGGATCTTTCAGTTTGGCATATTCAGCTTCTTTTAACCATGATGGATCAAACCTGTTTACTATAAGATAAATGGCAGTATCATGAAAGAGGGCAGCAAAATAAATAAAATACATTAAACTCAAGTTAGGACACACAAAATACTTATTAGCTGAGGATGTTGGTCCCATGACTGGTTAATATTCATGGGATTAGAGAAAGCTACACACACCAAAGTGCTTGCTATCATGGGTTAAAGGTACAGTTTGGAAGATAGTGTAAGGTATCTTAGCTGTTTATAAAACATATTTTATATTATAAAATAGTTTGGATATAAACAGCATTCTAATGAGTCAAGACTAAGAAGGCTGATTTAAGTGGGATATTTTTTGGAGGAACACTTGTTTTCCTTTTTTTTTTTTCTTTTTTGATAAAGGTTGGTGGGAGAAACACTGAGATTTCCTACCCTATATCTTAACGGCTTTGGCCAAATACTCAGGTTACATCTACTTCTGATTTTTCAGTTTAAAATTCAGCTTTTGAGAAGTATTATTTTCTTTTCTTTTTTTTTTAAGATTTTATTTATTTATTTGACAGGGAGAGTGAGAGAGCACAGGCAGGGGGAACAGTGGGGGGAGACGGAGGGGCGGGTCTCCCGCCAAGTGGGGAGCCCGATGCGGGGCCTGATCCCAGGACCCTGGGATCATGACCTGAGCCGAAGGCAGATGCTTAACCATCTGAGCCACCGGGCGCCCCGAGAAGTATTATTTTCTTAGAAGGCTTCTTTCCATGTATTTTCTAAATATAGTACTCTAAACTCATTTATTCAGATTAGAGTAATTTATTAAAATTTGGAAATGACTGGGTTGAAATTAACACTTCTGTTCTTTTTGAAAAAGATTTTCCAAACATATTCATATTTAAGGGGAAATATTTAACCTGCTCCAGCAAATGGCATGCTTTCAGTTATCGTAACAGAATGGATATGAACACACACACCCCAAAACTATATACACAGGAAATCAGGGTATCCTCTCTAGGACATACCTTCCCTGATAAGCTAACTAGAGATTAGTGTTATGAATATATTAACACTAGTCTTTATTCCCTCAGTCTCTTTAAGTATGGTCTATGTAGATTACAATAAAACTACTTTTAAAAATCATAACATATTTTAATTAGAATATTTTCTTATTTCAACCACTCTCCATTGTTAATTCATTATTATAAATAAAGATGCAGTGTTCACATAACACCATTCCTTCTAATACAAGTTAGCAAAAATATCTTTCCTTTTTAATTTAGTGTTTTTCCCTAACTTTTGATATGCTTTTTACTATTGCCAATATTTTCTTAAAATTTCTTCCCGTGCAATATTTACATGTTTACTAACCTATTTTTCTTTGCTAAGTGCTAGGAAACTAACCTTTACTCTTGTCTGGAAGGTATCTGAGTATAGAAAATTCAAGTTGTAAGGTCTATTGTATTCACTCAACCAGACAGTCTGATTTATAGTGAATATGCACATATGGAAATGGTACATATTTATATATGTATCAATTTATAGATACATATATAGCTATATGTGTATATGTATGTAAATAGATATATATCTATTTATGTATCTATTTGTATATGTATCTACTTGTAGATACATATATAGCTATGTATGTATATATGTATATGTGTATATATAGTTATATGTATATGTGTATACATATATATGTACATATATTTATATATGTTTCTATTTATATATGTATCTACAAGTAGATACATATATCATTTATAAATTTAATTTAATTTTTATTTTATTTTTTTAAGATTTTATTTATTTATTTATTTATTTATTTATTTATTTATTTATTTGACAGAGAGAGAGAGAGAGAGAGAGAGCAAGAGCAGGAACACAAGCAGGGGGAGTGGGAGAGGGAGAAGCAGGCTTCCTGCGGAGCAGGGAGCCCGATGTGGGACTCGATCCTAGGACGCCGGGATCACGACCCGAGCAGAAGGCAGACGCCCACCGACTGAGCCACCCAGGCGCCCTATAAATTTAATGTATACAAACACACAAACATACACAGAGGGAGAGAATGAGAGAGAGGAGAGGAAAGAAGGGAAGGAGATGAGGGAGAGGAGGGGAGGGGATTTCTTGAGTAGATAAAGCAAATAGTATGAAGAGCACATAAAACAAGTCAAGTAAAAGTTTTGTATTCCCTTGGGGAACCTGGGTGGCTCAGTCATTAAGTGTCTGCCTTCGCATCAGGTCATGATCCCAGGGTCCTAGGATCGAGCCCCACGTCAGGTTGGCTCCCTGCTCCGCGGGAAGCCTGCTTCTCCCTCTCCCACTCGCCCTGCTGTGTTCCCTCTCTCACTGTGTCTCTCTGTCAAATAAATAAATAAAATCTTAAAAAAAAATAGTTTTGTTTCCCTGAGTAAACTATTGGCTCAAATTCAGTCTATAATAATAATAATAATAAAAAAACCTCACAGGTAAATACAAATTGCACTTTCAGGATGTTATTCATTTCACAAGAGATAAGCCAAGAGACAGCATTTTCTCTCTCCCTACACTCTGTGCTATGTGCTCTCCCCAGAATAAATGTTGCACCCAACTGAACAGCAGTATGGTGCAAAAACAGAACTCTTTCTGAACCAGCGAACTTGCAACTCTGTAACCAGGAAGAATAAAAATACACTCTCTTCTTAGAAGTGCTAATCCATTTTTTTGAGGCTGTGTGGTCTAACAGAGTACATTTAGGTATGCTGGAAACTGTGAGCCCTCTGGGGGAATTTCAACCCCATACAACTTGAGGCAATCATTATTACAATGGCAGCAGCTCTCTGGGTCCAGCATATGGACCACAAACTGGCAGAGAGCCTGAACTCTCCGAGGAAGGACGCCAGTGCCCCTCTGTTGTTTCCTTAGCTGTTGGGAGATATTTCAGCTCTTCAGCAGTTTCCCTTCCTGACCAGCTTTTCCCAAGATAAATCTTAGCTAGCACCATATGTTTCAAGAACAAAAAAATAGCTTCTGAAGTATTACAGCATAGTGTACTCTTGCCCAGGAAATTCAGGCTGCTTAGGCACTAAAATCATAGCACCAGGCAGAATTTGAGAGAGCAGTGAACCTGATTTCACAAACATTTGTCAAACAACACTTGTCTTCAGAGTATAGGACTCCTTGGGAATTTTCCCGAGATAAGAGAAAATGTTGCCGATAGCCCTTAGTTATTTTGGAATCATAATCCTGGCGGAATGACCAATTCTCAGGTGATGTTGAGTCCACAAGTATTATTGGAGTTTGGGGAAGTCAGAGTTTTCCTTAGGTGGTTTTGTTGTTGTTTTTTGTTTTTATTTTTTCTATTTTAGAGACACTCTATGACTATAATTATCAGGAACTGTGCTAAATGTTGGGACTATAAAGACGTTTAAGATACAATATTTGACCTCACATTGTTCTAATAAGACAAATGGACACATCATCAAAAAAACTGCGAAATTGTATATTTACAGGGATCCCTATGGGGTTGGACAGGATCACGAAGGAGGAGCATCTAGATGTTTAATAAAAGGCTACCAGAAAGAAAATAGAGTTGAATCTTAAAAGAAGTGCAATGGTACATGCAGTGAATAGTAGGAGAATGGCTGGGCATTCCTGGTTGAAGACAAAGCATCAGTAGAAACAGGGAGGCAAAGAAAGGAAGATAGAGGAGAGGGACAGCAAGTGGTTGGATTTTTGTTTACTTTTGGGTAAAGTGTTCAAGAAGGAATAGAAAAATTAATTAAGAACCTATGGACAGGGGACAGCCCATAAAGAATTTCTCATTGACTTCATTCATTCAGACATTCAGTACAGCAGGTTAAAAACAGGCACATATTCTCTGACACTCTCCTGATCGACAGGTGGAATCCCTTCTTACTGAATCTGGGCCAGCCTTGACCCTTGCTTAGTCAAAAATATGATGAAAGTGACCTGAGACTTTCAGGGTCATGTCCTAGGAATTGTTTTCTAGCGTGGGCCACTCAGGATTCTTGTTCTTCAAATCAAGCCACCAGGCTGTGAGAAAGCCCAAGCAGCCCCATGAAGAGACCTTCATAGAAATAGAAGTTCCTTCCCAACTGCACTGGTTGAGCACCCAGCCTACTATCAATACCACCTTGCCAGTCGTGTACCCATGATCCATCTTGGAAGTAAATACTCCAGCAAGAGTGAGGTGTCCCAGCTAGTGGTGCACGGAACAGAGATGAGCCTTCCTCTCTGAGCCCTGCCCACATAATAATTTTGAAAAAAGTAAGTTATTACTGGGGTATGAGCCACGGAGTTGGGGGATAATTTGCTATGCAGCAATACAATTAACTGGAAGAATCAGTCAGTGTTTACTGAATGCTTACACTATTCTTAAAATATAATGTTAAGGAGTTCACACTTTAATCCTGACAAAGATTTTTCTCCTTGACCAACCTCTAGCCAGACTACTCTAATCCCTCTTAATGACTAGGTCTAAACCTTGGCCTATAAAAATTGCAGACTCTCAACACAAATAATTCTGTCCACTCACCTTCTCCCACATTAAAAGAATTAAACAGGGCACCTGGGTGGCTCAGATGGTTAAGCGTCTGCCTTCGGCTCAGGTCATGATCCCAGGGTCCTGGGATCGAGTCCCGCATCGGGTTCCCTGCTCCTTGGGAGCCTGCTTCTCCCTCTGCTTCTCTCTCTCTCTCTCCCTCTGTCTCTCATGAATAAATAAATAAAATCTTTAAAAAAAAAAAAGAATTAAACAAACGCTAACATAGATTCTGACAGCTCAAGGCCTCATCCCTAGGATGACTCTAGCCTTCCTTCCTTAAAATGCTTGCTTGAGAAAACTCAAGGTTCCCAAAAGGCTTTACTGGTTTTTTTTTTTTTTTTAGGTCGACTTCTGAAGGTAGGCCCCCAAACCTCTTTTCTTAGAGCACTTACTAAAAAGAGGTTTCAACTATAAATCTTTCCTCTGTCCCTTTGAGATGTATATGTATCTCCTACACCTCAGGAGTATCTTTCTCAAGGACCTGAAAGCTATTCCTTTACTTTTCTTTTTTTAGATTTTTTTTAAGGGATGCTTGGGTGACTCAGTCTGTTAAGCATCTGCCTTCAGTTCAGGTCATGGTCCCAGGGTCCTGGGATAGAGCCCTGCATTGGGCTCCCTGCTCAGTGGGGAGTCCGCTTCTCCCTCTGCCTGCCGCTCCCCCTGCTTATTCTCTCTCTAACTCTCTCTCCAATAAACAAATAACATCTTCCCATATGGTTTCAAATCTTCTTTTAAAAGATTTTTTTATCTTTTAATGTTATGTTAATCACCGTACATTACATCATTAGTTTTTTTTATTTTAAAGATTTTTTTTAAGATTTTATTTATTTATTTGAGAGAGAGAGAGAATGAGAGATAGAAAGAACGAGAGAGAAGAGGGTCAGAGGGAGAAGCAGACTCCCTGCTGAGCAGGAAGCCCGATGTGGGACTCGATCCCAGGACTCCAGGATCATGACCCGAGCCGAAGGCAGTTGCTTAACCAACTGAGCCACCAAGGCACCCTACATCATTAGTTTTTGATGTAGTGTTCCATGATTCATTGTTTGTGCATAACACCCAGTGCTCCACGCAGAACGTGCCCTCCTTAATACCCATCACCAGGCTAACCCATCCCCCACCTCCCTCCCCTCTAGAACCCTCAGTTTGTTTTTCAGAGTCCATCGTCTCTCATGGTTCGTCTCCCCCACTGATTTACCCCCCTTCATTCTTCCCCTCCTGCTATCTTCTTCTTCTTTTTTTTTTTTCTTAACATATATTGCATTATTTGTTTCAGAGGTACAGGTCTGTGATTAAACAGTCTTGCACACTTCACAGCGCTCACCATAGCACATACCCTCCACAAGGTCTATCACCCAGCCACCCCATCCCTCCCACCCCACCCCCACTCCAGCAACCCTCAGTTTCTTTCCTGAGATTAAGAATTCCTCAGATCACTGAGGTCATATAATACATGCCTTTCTCTGATTGACTTATTTCACTCAGCATAACACCCTCCAGTTCTATACACGTCGTTGCAAATGGCAAGATCTCATTCCTTTTGATGGCTGCATAATATTCCATTGTGTATATATATCACCTCTTCTTTTTTCTTTAATTTTTTATTGTTATGTTAATCACCATATATTATTTTGATGTAGTATTCCATTATTCAATGTTTGCGCATAACACCCAGTGTGCCACACAGAACGTGCCCTATTTAATACCCATCACCAGGCTAACCAATCCCCTCACCCCAACGCCTCTAGAACCCTCAGTTTGTTTTTCAGAGTCCATCATCTCTCATGGTTCATCTCCCCATCTGATTTCCCCCCCTTCATTTTTTCCCCTCCTGCTATCTTCTTATTTTTTTTCTTAACATATATTGCATTATTTGTTTCAGAGGTACAGGTCTGTGATTCAACAGTCTTGCACAATTCACAGCACTCACCATAGCACATACCCTCTGCAATGTCTATCACCCAGGAACCCCATCCCTCCCACCCCACCCCCACTCCAGCAACCCACAATTTGTTTCCTGAGATTAAGAACTCCTCATATCAGTGAGGTCATATGATACATGTCTTTCTCTGATTGACTTAGTTCGCTCAACATAACAACCTCCAGTTCCATCCACGTCATTGCAGAGGGCAAGATCTCATCCCTTTTGATGGCTGCATAATATTCCATTGTATAAATATACCACCTCTTCTTTATCCATTCATCTGTGGATGGACATCTTGGCTCTTTCCACAGTTTGGCTATTGTGGACATTGCTGCTATAAACATCGGGGTGCATGTACCCCTTTGGATCCCTACATTTATATCTTTGGGGTAAATACTCAGTAGAGCAATTGCAGGATCGAATGGTAGCTCTATTTTCCACTTTCTGAGGAACCTCCATACTGTTTTCCAGAGTGGCTGCACCAGCTTGCATTCCCACCAACAGTGTAGGAGGGTTTCCCTTTCTCCGCATCCCTGCCAACATCTGTCATTTCCTGACTTGTTAATTTTAGCTATTCTGACTGGTGTGAGGTGGTATTTCATGGAGGTTTTGATTTGGATTTCCCTGATGCCGAGCAATGTTGAGCACCTTTTCATGTGTCTGTAAGCCATTTGGATGTCTTCTTTGGAAAAATGTCTGTTGTGTCTTCTGCCCATTTCTTGATTGGATTATTTGTTCTTTGGGTTTCAGTTTGATAAGTTCTTTATAGATTTAGGATCCTAGCCCTTTATCTGATATGTCATTTGCAAATATTTTCTCCCATTCTGTCGGTTGTCTTTTGGTTTTGTGGACTGTTTCTTTTGCTGTGCAAAAGCTTTTTATCTTGATGAAATCCCAATAGTTCATTTTTGCCCTTGCTTCCCTTGCCTTTGGCGATGTTTCTAGGAAGAAGTTGCTGCGGCTGAGGTTAAAGAGGTTTTTGCCTGTGTTCTCTTTTAGGATTTTGATGGACTCCTGTCTCATATTTAGGTCTTTCAACCATTTTGAGTCTATTTTTGTGTGTGGTGTAAGGAAATGGCCCAGTTTCATTCTTCTGCATGTGGCTGTCCAATTTTCCCAACACCATTTGTTGAAGAGACTGTGTTTTTTCCATTGGACATTCTTTCCTGCTTTGTCAATAATGAGTTGACCATAGAGTTGAGGGTCCATTTCTAGGCTCTCGATTCTGTTCCATTGATCTATGTGTCTGTTTTTGTGCCAGTACCATACTGTCTTGATGATGACAGCTTTATAATAGAGCTGGAAGTCCGGAATTGTGATGCCGCCAGCTTTGCTTTCCTTTTTCAACATTGCTCTGGCTATTCGGGGTCTTTTTTGGTTCCATACAAATTGTAGGATTCTTTGTTCCATTTCTTTGAAAAAAGTGGATGGTATTTTGATGGGGATTGCGTTGAATGTGTAGATTGCTCTAGGTAGCATTGACATCTTCACAATGTTTGTTCTTCCAATCCATGAGCATGGAAAGTTTTTCCATTTCTTTGTGTCTTCCTCAATTTCTTTCATGAGTATTTTATAGTTTTTTGAGTACAGATCCTTTGCCTCTTTGGTTAGATTTATTCCTAGGTATCTTATGGTTTTGGGTGCAATTGTAAATGGGATCGACTCCTTGATTTTTTTCTCTCTTCTGTCTTGTTGGTGTACAGAAATGCCACAGATTTCTGTGCATTGATTTTATATCCTGCTACTTTACTGAATTCCTGTATGAGTTCTAGCAGTTTTGGGGTGGAGTCTTTTGGGTTAACCCACATAAAGTATCATATCATCTGCAAACAGTGAGAGTTTGACATCTTCTTTGCCAATTTGGATGCCTTTGATTTCTTTTTGTTGTCTGATTGCTGTGGCTAGGACTTCTAATGCTATGTTGAATAGCAGTGGTGATAGTGGACATCCCTGCCACGTTCCTGAGCTTAGGGGGAAAGCTCTCAGTTTCTCCCCATTGAGAATGATATTCGCTGTAGGTTTTTCATAGATGGCTTTTATGATATTGAGGTATGTACCCTCTCTCCCTATCCTCTGAAGAGTTTTGGTCAAGAATGGATGCTGTACTTTGTCAAATGATTCTCTGAATCTATTGAGAGGATCATATGACTCTTATTCTTTCTTTTGTTAATGTATTGTATCACGTTGATTGATTTGCGGACGTTGAACCAACCTTGTGGCCCAGGGATAAATCCCACTTGGTCGTGGTGAATAATCCTTTTAATGTACTGTTGGATCCTATAGGCTAGTATTTTGGTGAGAATTTTTGCATCCATGTTCATCAAGGATATTGGTCTGTAATACTCCTTTTTGATGGGGTCTTTGTCTGGTTTGGGGATCAAGGTAATGCTGGCCTCATAAAACAAGATTGGAAGTCTTCCTTCCATTTCTATTTTTTGGAACAGTTTCAGGAGAATAGGTATTAATTCTTCTTTAAATGTTTGGTAGAATTCCCCTGGGAAGCCACCTGGCCCTGGGCTTTTCTTTGTTGGGAAATTTTGGTGACTGCTTCAATTTCCTTAGTGGTTATAGGTCTCTTCAGGTTTTCTATTTCTTCCTGGTTCAGTTTTGGTAGTTGATACATCTCTAGGAATGCATCCATTTCTTCCAGGTTATCTAAATTGCTGGCATAGAGTTGCTCATAATATGTTCTTATAATTGTTTGTATTTCTTTGGTGTTGGTTGTGATCTCTCCTCTTTCATTCATGATTTTGTTGATTTGGGTCATTTCTCTTTTCTTTTTGATCAGTCTGGCCAGGGATTTATCAATCTTGTTAATTCTTTCAAAGAACCAGCTCCTAGTTTCGTTGATCTGTTCTACTGTTCTTTTGGTTTCTAGTTCATTGATTTCTGCTCTGATCTTTATGATTTCTCTTCTCCTGCTGGGTTTAGGCTTTATTTGCTGTTTTTTTCTCTAGCTCCTTTAGGTGTAGCGTTAGGTTGTGTATTTGAGCCTTTCTTGTTTCTTGAGAAAGGCTTGTATTGCTATATACTTTACTCTTAGAACTGCTTTTGCTGCATCCCAAAGATTTTGAACAGTTGTGTTTTCATTTTCATTTGTTTCCATGAATTTTTTAAATTCTTCCTTAATTTCCTGGTTGACCTATTCAGCCTTTAGTAGGGTGCTCTTTAGCTTCCATGTATTTGAGTTCTTTCCGACTTTCCTCTTGTGATTGAGTTCTAGTTTCAAAGCATTGTGGTCTGAAAATCTGTAGGGAGTAATCCCAATCTTTTGGTACTGGTTGAGACCTGATTTGTGACCTAGGGTGTGATCTATTCTGGAGAATGTTCCATGGGCACTAGAGAAGAATGTGTATTCTGTTGCCTTGGGGATGGAATGTTCTGAATATGTCTGTGAAGTCCATTTGGCCCAGTGTGTCATTTAAAGTCTTTATTTCCCTGTTGATCTTTTGCTTAGATGATCTGTCCATTTCAGTCAGGGTGGTGTTAAAGTCCCCCACTATTATTTTATTGTTGTCAATGTGTTTCTTTACTTTTGTTATTAATTGCCTTATATAATTGGCTGCCCCCATGATAGGGGCATAGATATTTATAATTGTTAGATCTTCTTGTTGCATAGACCCTTTAAGTAGGATATAGTGTCCTTCCTCATCTCTTATTACAGTCTTTGTTTTAAAATCTAATTTGTCTGATATAAGGATTGCCACCCCAGCTTTCTTTTGGTGTCCATTAGCATGGTAAATAGTTTTCCACCCCCTCACTTTCAATGTGGGGGTGTCTTTGGGTCTAAAATGAGTCTCTTGCAGACAACATATTGATGGGTCTTGTTTTTTAATCCAATCTGATAGCCTGTGTCTTTTGATTGGGGCATTTAGCCCATTTACATTCATGGTAACTATTGAAAGATATGAATTTAGTGCCATTGTATTGCCTGTAGGGTGACTGTTACTGTATATTGTCTGTGTTCCTTTCTGGTCTGTGTTGCCTTCGGGCTCTCTCTTTGCTTAGAGGACCCCTTTCAAGATTTCTTTTTTTTTTTTTTAAAGATTTTATTTATTTATTTGAGAGAGAGAGAATGAGAAATAGAGAGTACGAGAGGGAAGAGGGTCAGAGGGAGAAGCAGACTCCCTGCTGAGCAGGGAGCCCGATGTGGGACTCGATCCCAGGACTCCAGGATCATGACCTGAGCCGAAGGCAGTCGCTTAACCAACTGAGCCACCCAGGCGCCCTCAAGATTTCTTTAGGGCTGCTTTTGTGTTTGCAAATTTCTTTAGTTTTTGTTTGTCCTGGAAGTTTTTATCTCTCTTTCTACTTTCAGTGACAGCCTAGCTGGATATAGTATTCTTGGCTGCATATTTTTCTCATTTAGTGCTCTGAAGATATCATTCCAGTCCTTTCTGGTCTGCCAGGTCTCTGTGGATAGGTCTGTTGCCAATCTAATGTTCTACCAATGTAGGTTACAGATCTCTTCTCCCGAGCTGCTTTCAGGATTTTCTCTTTGTCTCTGAGACTCGTAAGTTTTACTATTAGATGTCAAGGTGTTGACCTATTTTTATTCATTTTGAGAGGGGATCTCTGTGCCTCCTGGATTTTGATGCCTGTTTCCTTCCCCACATTAGGGAAGTTTTCTGTTATAATTTGTTCCATATACCTTCTGCCCCCTCTCTCTTTCTTCTTCTTCTGGGATCCCAATTATTCTAATGTTCTTTCATCTTATCGTATCGCCTATCTCTCGAATTCTGCCCTCATGATCCAGTAGTTGTTTATCTCTCTTTTTCTCAGCTTCTTTATTTTCCATCATTTGGTCTTCTATATCACTGATTCTCTCTTCTGCCTCATTTATCCTAGCAGTTAGTGCCCCCATTTTTGATTGCACCTCATGAATAGCCTTTTTGATTTCCACTTGGTTAGATTTTAGTTCTTTTATTTCTCCAGAAAGGGTTTCTCTAATAACTTCCACGCTTTTTTCAAGCCCAGCTAGTATCTTTTAAGTCATGATTCTGAACTCTAAGTCTGACATCCTACTAATGTCCATATTGAGTAGGTTCCTGGCGGATGGTACTACCTCTTGTTCTTTTTGCTGAGGTGATTTTTCCATCTTGTCATTTTGTCCAGAGGAGAATAGATGAATGAGAGAACAAAATGCTAACAGGGTAACAACATCCCCAGAAAATATACTCTTAACAAATCAGAAAAGATCTGAAACCAGGGGAAAAGAAAGGGAAAGAAAGAAAAAAGAAAGAGGAAGAAAAAGAAGAAGATAAAAACAAACAAAAGCAGAACAACAACAACAAAAAAAACCCAGGATATGATCAAATATGATCAGGCTGGTGCATAGATCAGTGGCACACACTAGGTTTTGGGCATATTTTGGTCTGTTAGAAGAAAGTGCCTCCCAAAATTTTAAAGAAAGAAAGACTTATATATGTACAAAATAAGGTTTGATACAATGAAGGGATGAAATATGATTGTAAAGATGAAAATTATAAAAAATTTTTAAAAAGGAATTGATAAGTTGTTTGAAAAAAGAAAGAAGAGTATTTAAAAAAAAAGAAGAAAGAAAATAAAAAGGGGAGAGAGTATGATCAGGCAGGAGACTAGAACAAAACCATACACTAGAGATTGAGGGTATATTTTGATCTGTTAGAAGAAACTGTATCTCAAAATTTTAAAGGGAGAACAACTTATATATATATGCCAAAAATAAGGGTAACTACTATGAAGGGATAGATTATGACTCTAAAAATGAAAAATAAAGAAGATTTTTTAAAAAAGGGATTGAGAAGATGTTGGTTGAAAAAGGGAAAAAGAAAAATTAAAAAAAAAGAGTTAAAAAAATTAACTTTGAAAGACTATTGAATCATGGTAAAAAAGCCATGAATTCTATGTGCAGTATTCTCCTAGCGCTGGAGTTCTGCTATTCTCATTGATCGGTAAACTTGGTCTTGGCTGGCTGTTCTTGCTGATCTTCTGGGGGAGGGGCCTGTTGCCGTGGTTCCCAAAAGTTTTTGCCGGAGGCAGAATTGCCCCGCCCTTGCCGGGGCCAGGCTAAGTAATCTGCTCCAGTTTGCTCTTGGGAGCTTTTGTTCCCTGCAAGCTTTCCGCACAACTTTGGAGGATGAGAGTGAAAATGGCGGCCTCCCAATCTCCGCCCCGGAGGAGCCGAGAACTCAGGGCCCCGCTCCTCAGTGCGCCCCCAGAGAAAAGCAGTCAATCACTCCTGTCTACCTGGTCTCCAGCCGCACTCTGTGCTCACCTGGCCTGTGATGGAACTTTTCTATCTCTGGCGCACGACACTGTGTGGAGTCTCCAAACCCAGCAGATCCCTGCGGTGCGCTGCTGCGCCGTTCCTTCTGGGGAAGGAAGGGGAGTCTCCATGGATCTGCCGCTTGTTGGGTCCCTGCTGGAGCAGCAGTGGCCCAAGTGTGCCATGGATCATGGTTTATGGCAATGTCTCACTGAGAGCCCGCGCATCGGCTCTGTCTCTGCACCCAGCTTCCCTGCTCCAATACCTGGGAGCTCTGCCGCACTCAGGCACCCCAGTCTTTCTGTGACTCCGAGGGTCCTGAGACCACACTGTCCTGCGAGGTTTCCACCGCCCACTTAGGCCCACTGGAGCGACGTCCCTCAGTGGAGCCGACTTCTAAAAGTTCCGATTTTTGTGCTGCTGCTCTATCACTTGCCAAAAGTGGCCGATGGAGGCCCCTCCCCGCTGTCTATCCTCTGAAATATCGCCTCGGATTCACTTCTCCGTACGTCCTACCTTCCAGAAAGTGGTCGCTTTTCTGTTCAGAGAGTTGTTGCTATTCTTTTCTTTGATGTCCTGTTGAGTTCGTAGGTGTTCAGAATGGTTTGATCCCTATCCAGCTAAATTCCTGAGACCAGATGAAATCCAGGTCTCCTACTCCTCCACCATCTTGCTCCTTTTTTAAAAAATATTTTATTTATTTATTTGTCTCCCTGCTTAGCATCCCAGGGCACTGGGAACATGAGCTGACCTGAAGTCAGATGCTTAACCGACTGAGCCACCCCGGTGCCCCAAAGCCATTCCTTTAAAATATGATCATCAGAAAGGATATTGCCTCGGTCTCAGTCTCTGTGGCAAGATAGAATCCTAACTTCTGTATTTACCTTCTATCAGATACAGACAGCCTAATCAACATTTACACTTATCAATCCTTTGCAGTTTTTCTCTTCTCTGACTCTACTGATCCCCAGTATGCCCTTCTTACTTGCTCATTCTTGCTTTAAGATACCAAGTCAACTCTGTACCAATCAAAATTGAATTCGGTTCATGCAAGAGCCTCTTCACTGTTGCAATAGCATATTACTGATTAAAATCTGTCCTTGTGCTTTAGTGTGCAGCTTTGTTTACCTTTGACAATCCTAAGGCAAGCAGATTTCAGCTTTAAAGCTACCTTCTGGCCAATAGTAATGGTTGGGCTGTCTTATAGTGTTGGATTCTAAGCTTAACATGAACTAAAACAGGAATCACTTTGGGATGACTGTCAGAGGCAGAGAATATAATTGTGGTAGCATATGTGCTTATAATTTGCCACACCTGCTGCAGTAAATGCTAGGCTTCTGAAAGTTTTTGTTTGTTTGTTTGTTTGTTTTTTAAATAACTTATTTTGGCAGTTTAGTTTAAGATGGCTATAAGAGAAAGAAACTAGAGTTAGGGAGATTAGTCTAGAAGCTATCAGTATTTCAGGAGAGAGAAATGGAAGGCCTGGACTGGGGCAGTGAGATGGACACAGAAAAAACATAAATATGATGAGGAGGACAGAGTGCACTAGAGTCCTGTGTTACCTCCAGGTTTCTCTAGCAGTCCTCTGGGTGACTACTTGTGACGTGATGTGAGATGGAGGAGAAGCCATCCAGCCAGCAGGTGGCGGAGAAGAGCATAGATTACACAGTTTGAGTTATGTTCAATCTTAGGGCCTGGGGACATGTATCTAACTCAGCTAAGAGTCACATTACACATTCAAATCTGTAAGAGGTTTTGTACAAAGATAGAGACTAGGTTATCATAACCATACAGTAGGTTGTTGAAAGAAAAAAAAAATGAAAGAAAGCCAATAGGAGAGTTTATGGAGAGAGAAGTGGCAAGAAGATTGAAACCTGGCTAACACTTACAGGAAAAACCAGAAGAAGTAAAATATACAAGGGAAATGGAAAAAGAATAGGGCAGAACTTCTAATAGAAGCAAGAAGGTATGGTGTCACGGAAATCAAGAGTACAGGTTTTTAAACAGTAATCAACACCATCAAATGATGCACATCGTCTCCTTAGATAAGGACTGAAAAATGTTCATTGATTTGACAATTAGGAGGTTTTTAGTGACTTTAACTAGAATAATTTTAATAAAGTAACATAGCTATGTGAGTTTGCTTTTTCTGAGAGCCAAACCACTTCTAGATTTAGTGGCTTAAAACATAACCAGTTATTTAGCTCATGAAACCACAGGTTGACAGCCTTGGCTGGGCTTGGCTAAGTGGTTCGAGTCTGGGCCAGACTTGACTGATCTCAGTTGATCTCAGATAAGATTGCTCATGGATCAGTAGTCAGCTGGTAGGTTCCCTGGCTTGAGTGAGTGGGGAATCTTCCCATATGGTTTCAAATCCTGGCTTGCTCAGATAAAGTTCACAGGGTTCCAAAAGTAAGAATGGATGTACTCAAAGATTCTTGAAACTCTTCTTAGAACACATATAACATCTCCTTTCTGTAGAATTGTGTCTAACAAAGAAAGATAAAAGTCTGCTCAGATTCAAAGGGTGGGAAAGGTACAATGGATTGCCATTTTCTCAATCTCCTGCAGTACCAGCAAACAGTTCTTGGAATTCTGGTTATCCACCACAGGCACAGCCCTTTATGGACAAAAATGGCCTCAATTTATTTTAGCCTGAGCTTTTTAAAATGTCAGAGTAAAAAAAGCATGACACATTTCTATAGCCCTTTACATCTACAGAGAGTTAAAGACTGAGAAATTTCCCCTGCCCCACCAAGGCTGCAGAGAAAGCACTCTCCTTAGCAGACAGCTAAGGCCTCATTGAACCTAGCCTCCTTATTTTTTTAAATACAAGTTGAGAAGACTTCTTGTTTCTGGTAATGCGAGGTACGCTCCTATTGAAAACAACTTTAAAAAGCTGAATAAAATATTACAAAAGAACTTCTTAGAAGCATCACAAAGACAATAGGACAAGAAAGAATTACCAGGCCAAAGTGAAAATATGATAAAACCCAGAGATTTATGCCAGCACAGGAAGGGATTTTGCCCTGAAGGCATATGACTTTTTGGCAGACATCTTCTGAGAATGGGACCAAAATCAAAGCCCAGAATTGAACAAACCTGGGAAGTTGAATTGGACTACTTCAGCCAGACCCTAAAGAAGTGGCAGAGCCTGGGTGGAATTGAATTATCCTTATCAAGCCCTGAGCTTGAGGTAGCAATGCCTTTCTCTTTGGAAAGCTGTTTGTCAAATTGGCCCCAAATAGTTTTCAAGTAGAAAGTTCATCACATCAAAAATAATAAGTAGGTGCAAACACGTGCTAGACTCTATGAGGATACACAGAAAAGGCAGAAATGGAAACAGAAATGCAGCAAAAGGCAAAGACATCAGATGTTGAAATAATTAGACACCAACTGCAAAATAGCTATGCTGATAATGCTTAAATAAATGAAGGACCAACTGAAAGATATTTGCAGAGGGCTTAGGACTGTAAAAAGTAACATAGCAAGTTTGAAAAAAAATAAAAGTTCTGGAAAAAATACATAATAGAAATTAAAATCTCTATGAGTGGGCCTCACAATAAGCTTAGGAGAGTTAAAGACAGGCATGGTCTACAGAAGATGGTTTGAAAAGAATGATCTAGAAAGACCAAAGGAGGATACTATAAAAAACAGAGACTGATAACCATGGACAACACCCTAATAAGGTCTGGGATATATGATCAGAGTGCTAGATGGAGAAGAGAGTATCTGGGACAGTAGACATATCTGAAGAGACAGTGGTTGAGAATTTTCTAGACCCAAAAGATAGTAATCTGCAGATTCAAGAAGCCTACAGGTCTCCTGCAGGGTACTTCAAAGAAATCTGCAACTAAGTACATTACATAGAAAGTGCAGAAAAAAATAGACTAAGAGAAAAAACTTGAGAGGCCAGAGGCAAACAAGGAAGGAAAGATTATCTTCAAAGGAGAAAGAATTAGACTGACAGTTGACTTCTTAACAGCAACAAAGTAAGACAAGTGATAGAGGAATCATGTCTTCAATGTGTAAAAGAGAATGATTCCAACGCCAGAAAACATTTCACGACTGTTGATGAAACAAGGATGTCACGCAAAGGTGAGAAGGGTCATTGTGGCAGACTCGCACAGAACAAAATTTAAGGTTGGTCTCGAGGCAGAAGGAAAATGATCCCAGGCATCTCCAAGGTATAAGAAGAAATAAAGAGCAAATAAGGTGGAAATATGGGGGAAAAAATACATATTTGAGACTAAGTGATCTCTTAAGTCAGGGGTTGACAACTTCATCTATACAGGGCCAGAGTGTAAATATTTTAGGCTTGTATGGTTTATGGTCTCTTTTGGGAGTGTTCTGCTAATATAGTGAACAAATAACCATAGGCACTGGGTAAAAGTAGGGGAATGCGGCTGGATTCCAATAAAACTCTGTTTCCAGAAACAGGAAGTGGGCCACACATGGCCTGCACACCATAGTTTACAGTCCCTGACTTTAGTGAACCTCCAGTTCTACTCCTGAGCTCTTTTGATTTACCTCCGTGCTTAGGGAGGAGATACAGAGGCCCAAACAAGTTCCTATCCTGTTCTTTACTGTTACAGCTTGACATACATGGGGCCAGGACCCATACATGGAGCACAGGTTCTGACTCTTCCCTCTCCAAACACAGATGAGGGTGACACTGGGAGGGCATCACCACATAGCTTCCTCTATCTCCACTTAATTCTTGTAATTATAAGAAATATTCAACAACAACAAAGCAACTAGAATGGCTTTCTGAAACACACATCTGATAATGCCATTTCCCCTGTTTGCATTTTTTTAAGGTCTTCTCTGTGGTCATCAAGCCCCAGTTCCCCCAAAGACATGAGGCCCTTGTGACCTGGCGTGGCTCTTTCCTGTCTCCTATGGCCTCTTGTCTCCCACTCCATCCCACTCCCAAGTCACCACTTGGACTTGAGCACCACAGTCTCCTGCGCTTGGTGCCCTGGCTGTTGCTGTAAGGTGCAAGAGCAGTTGTTTGTACTGACCCTTCTCCCCAACATTGTCTAGTTGACAAGTACTAGTCCTTCAAGACTCCACCCAGCTGTGCTTTCCCAGAAAGTGATGACAACCCAAATTCAGCATACACAGTTCCTCTGGACTCCTAGTGCTCAGCTACAGGCCCCCAGCACAGCTGGCCACACAATATGTCCTTGTGTGTCTGTCTTCCACATTATTCTGTGATTTCCTGGAGGATCTCTTATTTCTGTGTCCCAGTATGCTATAGATTGGACATGCAGTTAAGTGTACATGTCTGTTTCAGTGAATGATTGGATGAAGCAAAAACAAGAGCGACACTAACTGGAAAAACAACAAAACTGTTATCCTTGAGTTTGTTATAGAATCAAGCCAAATCAAAATCACCCATTAATCAAATAACCCATAAATATCTATTGAGCATGATTATAAAGAGGTCAAATTAATCAAAATATTATTGTATAGTAATTATGGTGTTAAGCTTTCAGCAATTTAACTAATCACGAGTAATTTAAATTATCAGTAATATTTAAATATATCTGTAATTTGAATGAATGTGTGGAAATAATGGGAATGGGTATAAAGACAAAGGGAAATTTTTGTTTTAATGAAATGCATAATTTGAAACAATTTAAATATTCATGTCAGTTGACCAAGCCCATGTGTCTACTACAAATTCAGGACTGTTTAGGTCAGCAATCCCTTCAGTTAATTATTTCAATTTTTAGCTTTAAAACATAATTTTTAAAGTTCACATTTATAGATTCTATATATTGTTTAGATGTTCAGTTATTTTCAGTTACTTAAATTACCTCTAGTAAGCACTGCATTGTACAAATAGCAATTTGTTTATGCCTGCCTGCATTATAATGTGTTCCATTTGTTCATTGATTTAAAACACATAATGGAACTTCTGGTGTGATGTTATTTCCCTTTAATTATTTCTAAAAGAAAAGACTTTAAAACAGTTTTACAATATTTACCCTATTCTTTTTTTTATTAACAAATTTCCAACAATGATATATTTTAAGATTATAGCATAATTTTCTTTTATTGCTTATTTCAGTAATGTTTAATATTTTCATGTAATATGGAGTTAATTTAATATTGACTAGTGTGAAATGAAATCATTTGGTGTTCATTTGAATGTCACATATATTTTCTTAAATGTTTCATTATAATTTAACAATATTTAATAGGCATTAAAAACAGTTACCTATGTACTTATTTTAGTTGCATTAGCATGCGGTGCTTGTGTCTTTGAATTTAAATGGTGAGTGCGATTGTCTTAGGCCTTTGTGGGGTGGGTGATGGTAGAGTTTTCTTAAAGATACCTAAGTGAATCCAAAAAACCCCCATATCCTCTAAGATTATTTCTGTTTTCCCCCTTAATTTAAGAACCTTAGTTTGATGCTTATAGAATAATACTTTGAGTGCCTAAAAAAGAAACTGAGTAAAAATATTGTCTCCAGGGCAAATATATTCTAGGGTGGAGGAGGCATTAATCCACCATTAGTCCTGGTGAATTAGTTTGCCAGATTGATTAGCAAGGAGAAAAGTCCTGAAATAATAGGTAAGTAATAGGTGAGATGTTAGAGTAAATAAGCGTAACACTAAAATCTTGATTGCTTGAACTGTTCTCCTGGACAAGACAGTCATCATGTTTTGCCAGGGCACCACATGTCAGGGCCCTATGTTGCCAAAAAGTCAGGTAAAAGATGTTCAGAGTTAACGGTTATAATGTGACTTCATCAAGGCGTTTTACCTCTTTGGTCTCATAATTTGAAAAATAATTTTTCAGCTTTAAATAAGGAGATTGGGCAAAATTAGTAGTATAGTCCTTTTAATTCTAAAATTATATGAAATGAAGGGATTTTGAAGAGGAGATAGAAGGAGCTAAAGAATGGTTTGACACTTTGTTCAATTTCCCAGTTTACTGGTAGCATCAGATGCCACATATCTGACTCAAGCATGAGAAGAATTTTGTGCATGGCTCCTTTGTGCATGGTGAATCTGTCATGGTTTCATCTGTGCTTGCATAATCCCTTTATTTTTTATTATTGAATAAGAATTTTAATTACTTTCACTGTCACTAGCTAATATATGGTAAATGAAATAAAGATTTTACTTATATTGTTTTGATTTATGCACAGTTGTGTATTAGACTATAGTATTTAGTCCATTCTGTTGTACATAAGTGTTTAAGAATTGCTCATATAAAAAGAATCGGGGAGTTGGTGGTGTTTATAGAGAGGATGACAGTGACAATGTTGGTATACCAAATTTTCATAGACGTAGCTGTGAAATTCTGAGGTAAAATTGTTCCAACATATGAAAAAAAAGAAAATACTAGGTTTTGGTAAGGAAATGGAAAAAAAAAAAGAGCACTCCTACTGTTACTACGGGTTTACAACTACTTCAGAGAGCAATTATGCAGTGTGGTGGTAAATGTTAACAATTTTATAACCTATATCAAAAAATAAATATCCTATGTATACAACTTTCACATATGAACACAAGAAGGAATGTGCCAGAACAAAAGTGCTCACTGCTTCATTATTTATAATAATAAAACTATAAACAACCTAGCATTTATCCCGGGGAAAATCAAAAAGTACATTGTGGTATAATTGTAAATGGAATACTACTGTCGGGGAGGAAAACATTTTATCGACCCTCTTAGGGTTCCTGGCTGGGTCTGAAAATTAAACTGACAGGAGGAGACTAATAGGAGAAAAGCATGCAGATTTATTTAATGTAGATTTTACATAACACAGGAGCCTTCATAAGGAAACAAAGCCTCACTTAAATCTAAGCATTTTTATGCTAGGATTAATGAAAAATGGATGATTGTAGAGAAATGTGGTAGGTCAGAGAGGATGAGATAGGTGTAGTAAGTTGGAAGAAACTTAGCAAAGCCTGTTTGTTCAGATTCAGCTGGTATCCCCTTGTCTTTGGAGACAAAGATCCTCCTTTACTGTAGGTATAGAGAAGGTACCTCTTACATGAGAGTTTTATGATCTGCTTCAGGGGAGAAGGGGAGGTGGAGATCAGAGTGACCTTCCTGCTTCTGCTGTTTTCTCAGATTCCTTCAACTTAAATTATTCAGTCTGCCAAGGTACCATATTTTGGGGTTGGGTGCCCTGAACCCCATCTCTCTGTACCAGTTGGAATGAATTAGAGTTAGTGCTACCAACATAGATAATACTCAAAACCAAAATACTGAATAAAAGCAAGGCATCCTTTGGAGGGAGTAAAAGTAAAAGTAAAAGAGGAGTAGGGGATGCTATTCCAACCGGTGTCTGGAATTGAGCTGGATATCTACCAGACCACTCTGAACACCCACAAAATCAGCCTGAGATGTAAGAAGATAGATCTGGATCTCCACAAACAGAATATCACAGGCCATTGGTTTCGAGGTACAAAGCGGGAAGCCCTGATTCCATGGGCAGATATCAGAGGATAAACGGAAGGGGGAGGGTACTAGCCATGGGGATCCTACACCATCAGTGAGTGATAGCCTCCTGCGCTGGGGACGGGGCACAGACTTGCAGACCAGTAGCGATGGGGTAAGGACTTTAGGGCAGCCCCCTGGATGGAAACTTGGAGCGGTGGGGCTACGCGTGCGAACTGGGGGCAGCTGGCAGTTTTAGAAGCGCAAAAAGCAGAGACATGCCCAACCTGGAGGTGAGGACTGGGAGTGCTGCTGAGGGGCGCACAACACAGAACTACAGTTTATAGCAGCATAGACAGAAATGGACATAGTGTGGCCTGGAGAGCTCACTGAAGAATAGACTGCGATCTCTCTGCTCTGAGGCAGAGGGTTGGAAATGATCTCTTCTGCTCTGACTCTCGGAAGAGATGTGGAAATCCACCAGGGAAAACTGCCAGAGAACAAAAGCCCCCAAAAACTGGTTTTCACTGAGCCCATCCCCCCACCACAGGGGGCACAGCAACTCTGCCCAAATAGGGTTGCCTGAGTAACAGCATGGAGGCCCCTCCCCTAGAAGACAGGCTGGGAAAACAAGAGGCCAGCAACCCTAAGGTCCCTGGAAAACAGGTACATCTTCCTTGGGTTGTGGTCAATAATTTGGACTCTATACATTCCCTCAACCACCCCTCAACAGAATGACTAGGAGGAGGAACCCCCAAAATAGGAAAGACTCAGAGATTATGACTTATGCCACAAATTTACAAATGGATTCCGATATAACCAAGATGTTGGAGATGGATTTCAGGCTAGCAATTGTGAAGACAATAGCTAGAATGGAGAAATCGATTAATGGCAACAGAGAATCTCTAAGGGCAGAAATGAAAGCTGAATTGGCAGAATTTAAAAATGCTATCAATGAGATCCAATCTAATCTAGATAATCTAACAGCTAGGTAAGTGAGGCAGAAGAACGAATTAATGACCTAGAAGACCAAATAATAGAGAAAAAGGGAAAAGAGGAGGCCAGGGAAAAACAACTCAGAATACATGAAAATGGAATCAGAGAAATAAGTGACACCATGAAATGTTCCAATGTCAGAATTATTGGAATCCCTGAGGGGGTGGAGAGAGAGAGAGGACTAGAAGATATATTTGAGCAAATCATAGCTGAGAACTTCCCTAATCTGGGGAATGAAACAAACGTTCATGTCCTAGAGTCAGAGAGGACCCCTCCCAAGATCAAGGAAAACAGGCCAACGCCCCAGCATGTAATAGTAAAACTCACAAATTTTAGAACCAAGGAAACAATCCTAAGGGCAGTTAAGGGAAAGAGATTCCTTACGTACAGAGGGAGGAACATCAGAATAACATCAGATCTATCCACAGAGACCTGGCAAGCCAGAAAGGCCTGGCAAGACATATTCAGGGTACTAAATGAGAAGAACATGCAGCCAAGAATACTTTATCCAGCAAGGCTGTCATTTAGAATGGATGGAGAGATGCAGAATTTCCAAGACTGGCAGAAACTGAACGAATATGTGACCACTAAGCTGGCCCTGCAAGAAATATTAAGGGGGGTGTCTATAAAAGGAGAAAGACCCCAAGAGTGATATACAACAGAAATTTACAGGGACAATCTATAAAAACAAGGTCTTCACAAGCAACATGATGACAATTAATTCATATCTTTCAATAACCACTCTTAATGTGAACAGCCTAAATGCTCCCATAAAATGGCACAGGGTTGCAGATTGGATAAAAAAACAGGACCCATCCATATGCTGTCTACAAGAGACTCATTTTGAACCTAAAGATACATCCAGACTGAAAGTGAAGGGATGGAGATCCATCTTCCATGCCAATGGATCTCAAAAGAAAGCTGGGGTAGCAATTCTTATATCAGACAAATTAGATTTTAAACTAAAGACTGTAGTTAGAGACACAGAAGGACACTGTATCATTCTTAAAGGGCCTATCCAACAAGAAAATCTAACAACTGTAAATATCTATGCCCGAACATGGGAGCAACCATCTACATAAGCCAACTCTTAACCAAAATAGTCATATTGATAACAATAAGTTAATTGTAGGAGACCTCAAAACTCCACTCTCAGCAACAGACAGATCATTTAAGCAGAAAATCAACAAAGAAACAAGAGCTATGAATGACACACTGGACCAGATGGACCTCATAGATATATTCAGAATTCCACCCTAAGACAACAGAATTCACATTCTTCTCAAGCACACATGGAACTTTCTCCAGAATAGATCACATACTGGGTCACAGATCAGGTCTCAACTGATACCCAAAGATTGAGATTATTCCCTGCATATTCTCAGACCATAATGCTTTAAAACTGGAACTCAATCACAAGAAAAAATTTGGCAGAAATTCAAACACTTGGAAGCTAAAGACCACTCTGCTCAAAAATGTTTGGCAACCAGGAAATCAAAGAACTTAAACAATTGACGGAAACCAATGAGAATGAAAACAAATTGGACCAAAACCTACAGGATACTGCAAAGGCAGTCCTAAGGGGGAAATACATAGCCATCCAAGCCTCATTCAAAATAACAGAAAAATTCCGAATTCACCATCTAACTCTACACCTTAAAGAACTAGAGAAAAAGCAACAAACAATGCCTAAACCACACATTAGAAGAAGAGTAATTAAGATTAGAGCAGAGATCAATGAATTAGAAACCAGAAACATGGTAGATCTAATGAAACTAGAAGCTGGTTCTTTGAAAGAATTAATAAGATTGATAAACCACTGGCCTGACTTAGCCAAAAGAAAAGAGAAAGGACCCAAATTAATAAAATTATGAATGAAATGGGAGAGATCACGACTAACACCAAGGAAATAGAAACAATTATTAGAAATTATTATCAACAACTATATGCCAATAAGCTGAACAACCTGGATGAAATGGATGCCTTCCTGGAAACCTATAAACTGCCAAGAGTGAAACAGGAAGAAATTGACAACATCAGCAGGCCAATAACCAGTAACGAGATTAAAGTAGTGATCAAAAACCTCCCAAAAAACAAGAGTCCAGGGCTCGTTGGATTCCCTGGGGAATTCTACCAAACTTTCAAAGAAGAAATAATACCTAACCTTCTGAAGCTGTTTCAAAAAATAGAAACAGAAGGAAAGCTTCCAGACTCATTCTATGAGGCCAGCATTACCTTAATCCCCAAACAAAGCAAAGACCCCATCATAAAGGAGAATTTCAGACCAATATCCCTGATGAATATGGATTCCAAAATCCTCAACAAAATCCTAGCTAATAGGATCCAACAATACATTAAAAGGATCATCCACCATGACCAAGTGGGATTTATCCCCGGGAGGCAAGGTGGTTCAACATTCACAAATCAATCAATGTGATAGAACACATTAATAAGAGGAGAGAGAAGAACAATATGGTCCTCTCAATTGATGCAGGAAAAGCATTTGACAAAATACCTCATCCTTTCCTAATTAAAACTCTTCAGAGTATAGGGATAGAGGGAACATTCCTCAAGTTCATAAAAATCCATCTATGAAAAACCCACAGCGAATATCATCCTCAATGGGTAAAGCTGAGAGCCTTTCCCTTAAGGTCAGGAACACGTCAACAATGCCCACTCTTGCCACTATTGTTCAACATAGTACTAGAAGTCCTAGCAACAGCAATCAGACAACAAAAAGAAATAAAAGGTATTCAAATTGGCAAAGAAGAAGTCAAACTCTCTCTTTTCACAGATGACATGATACTTTATGTGCAAAACCCAAAAGGCTCCACCCCCAAATTACAGCAATTCAGTAATGTGGCAGGATACGAAATCAATGCACAGAAGTCAGTTGCTTTCTTATACACTAACAATGCATCTGTAGAAAGAGAAATTAGAGAATCGATTCCATTTACAATAGCACCAAAAACCATAAGATACCTCGGAATAAACCTAACCAAAGAAGTAAAAGATCTATGCTCTAGGAACTACAGAACACTCATGAAAGAAATTGGAGAAGACACAAAAAGATGGAAAAACATTCCATGCTCATGGATCGGAAGAATAAACATTGTTAAAATGTCTATGCTACTCAGAGCAATCTATACCTTCAATGCCATCCTGATCAAAATTCCAATGACATTTTTCAAAGTGCTGAAACAAAGAATCTTAAAATTTGTATGGAATCAGTAAAGACCCCGAATTTCCAAGGAAATGTTGAAAAAGAAAAACAAAGCTGGGGCATCACATTGCCTGATTTCAAGCTATATTACAAAGCAGTGATCACCAAGATAGCATGGTACTGGCACAAAAACAGACATATAGACCAATAGAACAGAATAGAGAGCCCAGATATGGACCCTCAAATCTATGGTCAAATAATCTTCGACAAAGCAGGAAAAAACATGCAATGGAAAAAAGACAGTCTCTTCAATAAATGGCGCTGGGAAAATTGGACAGCCACATACAGAAGAATGAAACTCGACCATTCTCTAACACCATACACAAAGATAAACTCAAAATGGATAAAAGACCTTGATGTGAGACAGGAATTCATCAAAAGCCTAGAGGAGAACATGGACAGTAACCTCTTTGACATCGGCCACAGCAAGATGTATCTTCTTTTAAGATACATCTCCAAAGCCTAGTGAAACAAAAGCAAAAATGAACTTTTGGGACTTCATCAAGATAAAAATCTTCTGCACAGCAAAGGGAACAGTCAACAAAACAAAGAGGCAACACACAGAATGGAAGAAGATATTTGCAAATGACACTATAGATAAAGGGCTGGTATCCAAGATTTATAAAGAATTTTTCAAACTCAACACCCCAAAAACAAATAATCAAGTCAAAAAATGGTCAGAAGACATGAACAGATACTTCTCCAAAGAAGACATACAAATGGGTAACAGACACATGAAAAAATGTTCATTATCATTAGCCATCAGGGAAATTCAAATCAAAACCACACTGAGATACCACCTTACACCAGTTAGAATGGAAAAAATTGACAAGGCAAGAAACAACAAATGTTGGAGAGGTTGTGGAGAAAGGGGAACCCTCTTACACTGTTGGTGGGAATGCAAGTTGGTACAGCCACTTTGGAAAAGAGTGTGGAGGTGTCTCAGAAAATTAAAAATAGAGCTACCCTATGATCCAGCAATTGCACTCCTGGGTATTTACCCCAAAGACACAGATGTAGTGAAATGCACCCCAATGTTCATAGCAGCAATGTCCACAAGAGCCAAACCGTGGAAAGAGCCAAGATGCCCTTCAACAGACGAATGGATAAAGAAGATGTGGTCCATATATACAATGGAATATTACTCAGCCATTAGAGAGGATGAATACCCAACTTTTACAGTCAACATGAATGGGATTGGAGGAGATTATGCTAAGTGAAATAAGTCAAGCAGAGAAAGTCAATTATCATATGGTTCCACTTATTTGTTAAACATAAAGAATAGCATGGAGGACATTAGGAGAAGGAAGGGAATAATAAAGGGGGGGGGGAACAGGAGGGAGAAAAGAACCATGAGAGACTATGGACTCTGAGAAACAAACTGAGGGTTTTAGGGGGGAGTTTGGTGGGGGAATGGGTTAGCCCAGTGATGGGTATTAAGGAGGGCATATATTGCATGGAGCACTGGGTGTTATATGAAAAAATGAATCATGGATCACTACATCAAAAACTAATGATGTACTGTATGGAGAATAACATAACCTAATAAGATAAAATTTAAAAAAAAGCAAGGCATCCAATATTACATGTAGTAAAACATTATTTAAATAATGGGAACAAAACATAAAACACTAAATGTGTTTATGGAGACATAATTATGCAGTGAAAGTACAGAATACATGTATAGAAATTGTTATAATTTTAACATATAGGACCAGTGCCTCCCTCCCACTTCAATCACAGGTAAGGGTCTTCAACTATTTTTTTTTAAGTAAGTCTTTTATTTGTAAAGATTTTATTTATTTGACAGAGAGAGACAGCAAGAGAGGAAACACCAGCAGGGGGAGTGGGAGAGGGAGAAGCAGGTTTCCCACGGAGCAGGGAGCCTGATGTGGGACTTGATCCCAGGACCCTGGGACCATGACCTGAGCAGAAGGCAGACGCTGAACAACTGAGCCACCCAGACATCCCAAGGGTCTTCAACTATTAAAAAAAAAAAGAAGCTTTTCTTTTATGTGCACTGAATTTTCAATAGCAATTAGTTTGGAGGAAAAAGAAAATTAGCTGATACAGAGAAAGAGTAGAAAAGGGACCTCGACTGTATCTTTAATGTTTAATTCCTTTAAAAAATAAAAAAATAAAAAAACCAATTATTTCCTAATTTAACACAATGAAACTTGCTGTTCATTATAACACTTCTCACCTGAATGTCTGAAATATTTCACAATTAAAATTTTAAATTCCAACAATGACAAAAACAACAGAAAAAGCCAAGTACTTATGAGGAAGGCATGGGGGGTAGATAAGTCGAGAAATGAGTCTGTTGCCACACAACAGTCAGTTCACAAACACACACTGTGGGCTGTCTGGGCCAAGTGGAAACCTAGACCTTTCAATTCTGAGCGTGGTGTACGATTCACAGCAGCACCCTCTCTTAATTGCTTCCTGCACTCTATTTGGAATCCAAATTATCAAAGCACTCTTGACCCTGAATGGTAAGATTAAATTTAAGAAATGGTGGACTAAATTTTACTTGTTGGAGTTTTAAATTGACTCACTGTCCTCGAATAGTAAGAATTCAACCACTCCACCTAAGGTGTATAGGAACAGAATTTTAAGTAACAAGCTGGTGTTTCCTGCATTATGGAGTAGAGGGAGTTGCTTAACATAGGAAAAATCCTTCATCATTGCTTTCTTGTTCTTTTCCATTTAGTAATATGGGCAGAACTAGTAATTCTCAAATGCCTTTAAAGCTGCTAAGATTATTGGAGATTCAGAAAAGATTTACGACCCCTAATTAAATTTTAGATTACAGACTGCAGCTGACAAACATGAAAGTTATTTTTTAATGGAGACCATTTTGGCAAAAGCTTCATAGGTAACTATTTCTTTACGGAGTCAAAACAACCTCGGGATTCTGGACTGGCTTCTAAACTGAAATGGCAAAACAATCTTCAAAGTTCTCAATCTCATATTTCTACTTGATCATCCTGCACAGTGACTGTATCAAAGGGCCATTTGGAAATTTTGGCTTTTCCTGCTAGGACTTCCAAGTATATGCAAGAAACAGTTCTTGACGAGCAGCTTTGCTTTCACCTCTGAACAGCTTATAAGGAGGAGGACCTGTGGGTTAGGTAGTTTATACAAAGCATCAGCGTGACTGGCTGTCAGTGTTAGCATAGGCAGCCCTCAGTAAGAACATGTGCACTCTTCTTGCTGTGTGTTTTTTCTATGATCTCCCACACTCACAACCTCATTTGTCCTCTTACCATCCATAGTCAATGACCTACACATATCTACCTGGTTCCCCACCTCTCTCCTCTGTGGGGCCAAAGATTTCTCCAGCTGCTTACCTGACTTCTCATTTTGGATACCTCAAGGGAATCACAAACTCAATGTGTTCAAAGAACATGATCTTCCACTCCAAATGAAAGATTTATTTTGTACATACAATTTTACTGAATAGTAGCGTCCTTCATCTGGCTACTCACGTCAGATACATAGGTATCACAGATAAGGTTCTCCTTCAAATCCTCTTGATTTAACCTCTAAAATAGTACATGCATAAATCCTCTCTAAATGCACATCCTGTTGGTTCTCTCTCCCACGTAGTTTATGCAAATCAACTGTTCACTCTCCCCAACACTCCACCCTAGTCCAGAGGACCAACATCTCTCTCACATAGGCAACTTTGTTACTTTTCAATAGTCTGCTGTTATGCATATTTGATTCCCTCCAATCTGTGGCATTTTATTTGTTTCAGTGACTTATAGGAATACTTGATCAAAATCTTTCTTTAAAAGGTAAACTATAGAGTTAAAAAACTTGCTCGTTTTTCTCAGGTTTGTATTCCTAGCACCCTGCAATTGCATTATATTGTCATCCTGCCTATGTGCCCTAAATTCTGTAAAACAATTTCACATATGTGGTTATGAATTTTTTTCGGCAGCAGCAGTGTCTTTGGAATAACCTCACAGCTCTTATAGCTCAGGATTTTAAGTCGAACGGTACTTATCAAGACAAAACCATTTTGCTTTGTGTGTTTAAAAAAAAAAGATCTTTCCCACCCTTAAACTTAAAAGTACCAACCCTTTCCCCAATCTTTTTAAAAAGATTTTTATTTATTTATTTATTTGTTTGCGAGAGAGGGCACGAGCTGGGGGGAGGAGCAGAGGGAGATGGAGAAGCAGACATCCCACTGGGCAGGGAGCCTGATGTGGGGCTCCAACCCAGGACCCTGAGATCATGACCTGAGCAGAAGGCAGATGCTTTACCGACTGAGCCACCCAGGTGCCCCTCCTTTTCCTAATCTTTACGCAGATATTGCCAAAGTAGTAAATAAGCCGACTTGATTTTGATCACCTTTACTTGTTTCTTCTTATTTTATACTAAAGGAGCAACAGATTATATGAAAGGTTACAATTCATTTATAAAGGAGGAGGAAATATACACTGAATATTTCCTGTGTGCTAAGTCTTAAATATATTATCTTCCATTTAATTTGAGCAGCCTCTGGGTTGTTGAATATACTTTTAAACACCTCTACTTTATAGATGAGGAAATTGATATTATAAGAGATTAGTCTTTTCCTAAGTATCTCAGAAGGTAAATGGCTGAGCTAACATTCCAGTTGATGTCTCTGATTCCAAAATCCCCATTCTTTTTTTTGGAGAGAAAGAGTGTGCACAAGTGTGCAGGTGCATAGTAGAGGAGCTCAGGGTGGTGGGGGGCAGCAGAGGGAGAGGGAGCCAGGGAATCGTAAGCAGGCTCCATGCCCAGTGTGGAGCTCAATACGGGGCTTGATTTCACAACCTTGAGGTCATGTCCTGAGCAGAAATCAAGGGTCAGTTGCTTAACTGACTGAGCCACCCAGACACCCCTCAAAATCCCTGTTCTAATCTTTATAGACCATGTTTTCTCAAATCAGGGGTAGCCAAGATTAACTCCTTACCAGGATTATTCTGTGAAAGAATTATAAACTGAATGAGGTTGATTTCATATCAAAAATTCAGGAGGAACTTTCCTCCAACATCGTATTTTATAGTTATGTAGGTTTGGAGAAGAGAATTTTTCAGCCACAGGCAGGCCCTAATACAGTGATTCTCTACCGTTGCTATTCATGAGATTGACCAGGAGAAATTTTAAAAATCAGAATTTCTCAGGGTGAAATTCAGGTTTCAGTATTTTTAAGCTCTCTAGAGGATTCCAATGTGCAGATAATGTTTGGAAAGCACAGCTCAAATTCTTTTTAGGAATGTGTCATTATGTCTTTAAATTTAGTGTCCAAATGAACATTAAATTTTAGACAGGAAAATTTTTCTTTAATAGGGGAGCCAGATTCAGAAACATTATGCCTACTAATTCTATGAAAGAAAATATATCCTTTCACTTTCTTTTTAATATATATCATTTCCACTCATTATTAATAAATCCCGGCATCTCCCCTGCCACTAGGGGAAGCAGGGATTTTAGACACCTTAAATGCTCTTCATAGAGAATATGCCTTCTTGCTGCTCTTGAGTTTTATACATTCTCTCCAAGATGTATGTGTGTGTGTGTCTGTGTGTGTGTGTGTCTGTATGTATATATTTAAGCAAAGTGTTAATTCAGTAATAGCATCAGAATGCAATTTTCTGGAAAGAGGAGATAATAGGCTCACAGAGAAGGCAGAAAAGCCGCAGTCAGGGTAACAATGTTGAATGTACTACAGGCTGCTATTTCAAGGGCACAGGTGAATCTAGAGCTACTATACTCTCATCTACACACAGCCAAAATCACTCAAGGCAATAGAGGAAAGAATGGCTTCTATGAATAAAATATAAGCCCAGATTGTTTCTTTTAAGAAAAAAGACATATCTATGCTAAATCGTAAAAGCTGTTTCTAGGACTGTTCCCTCTAGCGATGTTACCTGTCTGCTTGGCTTAGTCTGATTGTCAGCTTCTTCAGCAGGGCTCTCGTTCAGATAGCCATCAGGTGATATACGTGCTCATGCTTTTTAAAAAAACAGATGGGGAAGAACGCATAAATGTGCACTTATTCCATTTCCAATCTGTGACTCATTTCTGTCCTTTCTCCAACCTATTGTTGAATTCTACAGTGTCTCTCTTCTTTATATTCTCAATATCTTCCATGTCTTTTCCAGATCCACGACCATTATCTCAACTTTGGGTTCAACGTTCATGTGTACAACTGGACCATTATCTCAGCTTTGGGTTAAAAGCTCACGTGTACAACTTGCCCTTCTTAATCCCTCTAGCTCTTCAGGCTCTGGCCCTGCCTGGGTGTCACTGCCAATGACATTGAGCAAGGTGAACATTGTTCATTGTCATGAACATTATTATCTTCTATTCATTTGAAAAAAAAACCTAAGGAAAAAAATTTTTTTAAAGTCTCTAGTTTATGGGCCAGGGAACATCCTCCCTCTTGGCTTCAAAATGTTTTAAACTAAGGTGATCAGGACTTCTGCACATTGCATCCCTCCTGTGCCTCAGCCATGTCCTAAGCGGCTGTTTCCCACCTTGCTTGGCGGCAGCCCAGGTGGGTGTTCAGGGGAGAGACAGAAGGAAAGAGCAAGGAGTAAAAAACAAAGATGAGAAAAAATATAGTTAAGTATGAAGAATAAGGGAAAAGTATACAAAAGAAAGTTTATAAAAAAAGAAAAAAAGAAGAATTCTCTGTTGCTAACTCCTTGAAGAGCAAGGACATTTATGAATTCTAAGATAAGTGTTTAATTGGCAAGCAGACAATTGCATAAACATTGATTCATTAATTTCTACTTATGAAGAGAAAATAGTCATTTAATTGCAAAGTTAGGCAAGTAACCTTTTGTCCTTTATAAATATTAATTTTCAAAATACTTAGAAAATTATTGGCATTGATTGGGCAGATTTGTTTTTGACTATCTGGGAAATTTCATGCCTGAAGCCAAATACACATTTTTATTAGGTGAAGGCTAAATGCACTGACAAATGAACTTGAGAAAATTTTAAGTTATTTAATGCACTTTTATTTAAAACTCAAGGGGGGCAAAATGAAACAGCCAGTACTGTCAATAATTGTGAATTTAACCACACTTAATTAACAAATTAGTATTGCTACACATATATTTGTACTTATTATTCCTAAAATAAATGAGCCCATGAAAATATGGTCTGAAAGTAATGTCTATATCTGTATTATAATTGTATACTGTTACCTGTTTGATAGGCAATAAAAGGTAATCAGTGGGTTATCATGCTAATAAATGTGTCTGATTGATTATACTTAACACTTTTATACTCATTATTAGAATTCAGGGACAAAACATCAGCATGCTTTTTTATTGTAATTTATCATATCTGAGTTAGCTTATGTGATTTGACATGGTGCTAAATAATCTATTGCCCTCTGGACAGAGTATGCTTGAAGTACTGTTTAATAATTCTCTGCCATATATTTGCTCTGAACCTTGATTAAAGATGGTAGTGCGATCTAGTTCTTTTTAGTTTTATCTAAAAAAATACAATACTATAATGTACTAAATGAGTGAAATATAGGACCTGCTTCTGCGTGCTGTTAAGGATCAGAATATTAAGAAATAATGACTAGCGTTTGTGTAGCTGACAAGCTAATTCCTAAACACAAAGAGATATGTAATGCCACATTTGCATGAAGTATTATCTCTTATCACCACATAATGTATTTCTCATTATAGTTTTATGAGCCCATGGGGCTTCATTGTGTTTGTTTGTTTTAGAGCATCCACATTTTAACCTAATAGATTATGATGATATAAATCTACCTATCGGGGTATTCAGCTCAAATCAATTTTATTTAAATGTGTACACTATATAGGCATACACACTAGATTTGTTAACAAATACCACATCCAACCCCTACAGGTAGGTGCTTATTTTATGCTGAATCATATATATGATTCATATATAATCATATATATGTGTATATACATATATGTATATATTTTATGCTGAATCATATATATATATGATTACATATGAATATATATTATATATATATTATATATATATATAATGTAACTTATGAGACCAGAATTCAAATTTGGATCAATGTCAAAGCTTATACACTTTACCACTATTCTAAACTGAGTAAAGACTTGAGTTAATGCATTTCTGGCAAAAGCAAAGAAACATTAATCCTTTAGTTAGTCTTTGCAATCTCACTGAGGATACTGAGAGTAAAACTGTAATTTCTGTAAGGAAATGGCTGAGCAGTCTGGAGAATATCCATTATGATCTTCACAGACCCCTAAGGTTCCTGAACCTGGTTGGAAACCTAGTTTTAGATACTATTAATTAATCTGATAGTTCTTTTGAAATTGAAGTATAGTTGACATACAATAGTATATTAGTTTCAGGTGTACAACATAGTGATTCAACATTTATATACATTATGAAGTGATCACCACTACAAATATAGCTACCATCTGTCACTATACAAAGTTGTTATAATATTATTGAATATATTCCCTATGCTATACATTGGATCTTGTGTCTTATTTTATCACTGGAAGTTTGTAACTTTTAATCCCCTTTGCCTATTTTGTCCATCCCCCTCTCACCTGGCAACCATCAGTTCGTTTTCTATATCTATGAGTCTATTTCTGTTCTATTTGTTCTGTTGTTTTGTTTTTTAGATTCCACATATAAGCAAAATCATGTGGTATTTGTGTTTCTCTGTCTGACTTATTTCACTTAGCATAATACCCTCTAGGTCTGTCCATGTTGTCACAAATGGCAAGATTTCATTCTTTTTTTTTTATGGCTAAGTTATACTGCATTGTATGTGTATTTCATGCCTTCTTTATCTATTCATCTATCATTGGACACTTAGGTTGCTTCCACATCTTGGCTATTGCAAAAAAAATGCTATAGTGAACATGGGGTACATGTATCTTTTTGAATTCATGTTTTCATTTTCTTTGGGTAATACACAGAAGTGGAATTGCTGGATCATATGGTAGTTGTATTTTTAATTTATTGAGGAAATTTCACACTGTTTTTCATGGTGGCTGTACCATTTTGCATTTCTTCCAACAGTACACAAGGGTTCCCTTTACTCCACATCCTTGCCAACATTTTTTATTTCTCGTCTTTTTGATACTAGCCATTCTGACAGGTGTGAGGTGATATCTCATTATGGTTTTGATTTTCATTTCCCTGGTGATGAGTGATGTTGAGAATCTTTTCATGTGTCTGTTGGCCATCTGTATGTCTTCTTTGGAGAAATGTCTCTTCTGGTCCTCTGCCCATTTTATAATTGGATTGTAGGTTGGTTTTTGATATTGAGATGTATAAGTTCTTTATATATTTGGATATTAACCCTTTATCAGTTCTATCATTTGCAAACATCTTCTCTGATTTAGTGGGTTGCCTTTTCATTTTGTTGATGGTTTCTTTCACTGTGCAAAAGCTTTTTAGTTTGATGTAGTCTCATTTATTTTTGCTTTTGTTGCTCTTATCTGAGGAGACAGACCTAAGAAAATATTGCTTACACCAGCGCCCAAAAGATTACTGCCTTACTGTCTTATTTTTAAGTCTTTGATCCATTTTGAGTTTATTTTTGTATTTTCAGTTTATTTTTGTATTTGGTGCAAGAAAGTGGTCCAGTTTCCCCAACCATTTATTGAAGAGACTTGTCTTTTCCCCATTGTATGCTCTTGCCTCCTTTGTTAAAGATTAATTGACCATGTAAGTACAGGTTTATTTCTGGACTCTCTATTTTGTTCCTTTGCTCTGTGTCTCTTTTTGTGCCAGTACCATACTGTTTTGAATACTACAGCTTTGTAGTATGGTTTGAAGTTGGGGAGTGTGATGCCTCCAGCTTTGTTTTTTTCTCAAGATTTCTTTAGCTATTCAGTCTTTTGTGGTTCCATTCAAATTTGAGGATTACTTGCCCTAGTTCTGTGAAAAATGCTACTAGCATTTTCATAGAGATAGCATTGAATTTGTAGATGACTCTGAGTGGTATGGACATTTTATGATATTAATTCTTTAAATTTATGATAATGGTATATCTTTGATCATTTCTTATTTTATTTCAATCATGAAATCCAATGTTTAACAAAAAATATGGTTACTATTGTTCCTTATCCTACTAAATGTTTGAGAAATGAAACAATAAGAATCATTCTAGGTGGCTATTTTGTTCCTTTACTCATCTTCATACTTTTAATGCCTAACACAGCACTGAGCAGCAGGTACCCAATAACTATCTGTTGCAGAACTTATAGGTATAGGAACAGGTGGCCATTTAGAATCAATTTCTTTAGGGCCATATGTCTTTCGAACATTTATTATCATTTGCTTTAAGTTGAAGGTAACTTTTAATTTTCAAAATTTGGGAGACTTTACAATTTTAAACCAATTGTACCATGTAATGGACTGCAAGATCCCATTAGATCCCTGAAGCATGCTCCAATTTTATTTTTATTTATTTATTTTTTTATGCTCTAATTTTATATTTAGGTTGTACAAATAACTACATTAGCTCTTTTCATATTTTTATTTGTATGTTCTTCAAATGTTAAATATCCTTGAATGTAGCCCTTATTAATGAAATAATGTATAGAGATTTAAATGTGTACCTATGCATATATAAATATGTACACATGCAGTCACATGTATGACAAAAATTGCAACTGGTATTAAACTCTAAGATCATATAATCTGTAGCACTATTAACACTGAGTGAGACATTTATATTTATAAATTAATAAATACTTACTTGTGATGTATTTCCTAGATTAAACTAATATAAACAGTTTATATCTTATAAAGTTTATTTAATGTTTATCTTAGGTGATGATATGCAGTTTATCAAGTCACATCATTTAGAATGATGACAAATCAAAAGACTTAGTTGTTTATTAATGTACTACTTTAATGAAGTATTATTCTGGTTCAGAAACTGAATCCGCTGCAGGATGGCAGGCAACATGCTAAAGTTAACATTTAAGATGAAAAAAGGTTATCCACTAAATAAACTCAGAAACACAAACTCATTTTTTTTCCTTTTGGTAAATATGCTTTATTGAAAACTAAGAGTCACATATGTGCATACTTAATTAGAAGGTGTGCTGCAGATTGGATCAAAGGGGTAGACTGAGTATACAACTCTACTGTGGTATTTTTGAAAATCTTATAAAATGAGAAAAAGCCAGGGAACAAAGTAGGGTGGAAGAGAGGAGGGAGAAGAAGGGCCGGGGTGGGGGTGGGGTACCACTGGAAGAAGCAGCTGCACTCACACTCCTGCATCTCTACAATGAGCACCAAAAAAACTGAAGAGTAACATCAGAGAACCAGAAATTTTGAGGAATCTCTGGAACTTAGAAGGAAGATTAAAAACACTATGAAGACAATGAAACAAACATCAGAAACCAGAGCCCCAACATTTTGTATTGTGAGATCCTCTGCTAAGGTTGTAACCATCTAGAAGACCCTCATGATCAGAATGAACGGATGCTAAGCAAGGGAGAGAGGGCATCTGGTCATTCATCAGGGTGATTAGTGGAACAGATGAGCCACTCCTCCCATTTCCCTTCCCAGTTTATATCAAGCAGCTGCTATTAGAGAGTTTGCTTTAAAATTTTAGTTTCCAATTGAAATAAAGCAATTAAAGCAAACAGAAAACTCAGTTGATGGGTGGAATTGAAGAGTAGATAGAGCTATAAAAGAAACTAGTGAGCTCAAAAATAGATTTTTTTTTCAAAAAAATCAGAAAAGAAATATGTAACACAGTTGTGTGTAACAATCTAGGAATATCGCAAAAATTTTGTTACTATTAAATTAAACCCTAAGAATGTCAATATAGGGAGTGACTGATGGAGATGGAATATGGAGGGGACAAGGGTGGTGAATGTATGTAATGTTCATTTTCTAAATAGGTATTAATTTAAAGTATCCTTCAAAAATTATAATATAAACATGTATATTTGTATGTGATGTATAAGGCTTTAAACTAGAAAAAAATGGGAAAAGAGAATTCAATGTAGTAAAATGAAATAAAGAAACCCCATTAGATGTCAGGAGGAAGACTGTCTTAAAAACCTCTTCTGCACCATTCGTTTACCTCCTCACACCCAGCTGCTCTTCTCTTGGTCCTCTCTGTGATGACCAACTCTGAGTAGACTCTGACCAACTAACTTCTACAGGTGCAACCTCACAGCTTAACATTGCAATGCCCTTGCCTTCTGCCCCATTCATGCCTCCTCTTCTCACGCTTTGTCTCTCACATAAGTGCTCAATGCCTATCTATGTCCAATCAGAATAGAGAGTTTGCTTTAAAATTTTAGTTTCCAATTGAAATAAAGCAATTAAAGCAAACAGAAAACTCAGTTGATGGGTGGAATTGAAGAGTAGATAGAGCTATAAAAGAAACTAGTGAGCTCAAAAATAGATTTTTTTTTCAAAAAAATCAGAAAAGAAATATGTAACACAGTTGTGTGTAACAATCTTAGGAATATCGTGCTGGGGAGGAGGGTTATGGGGAAGTAATACCCCATCAGCTAAAATTTTGAGTAGTGTGGTAGCAAGAGCAAGTAGATAAATTTTCACCTCTGTCTCCTTAGGTCATATGGTTCCAAATCCTATAATTTCTGGGAGAGTGATTCTGAAGGTCAAGCATCAGTTTTACTTTGTGGTAGCCAGCTCAGTAACACATTCTCTACTGGCTCCCCCTCCATTTGACCTCACTGCTTCTCCCTGGGATCACACTCTCTAATGTAGCAGAAGCATATAAACCTTTGCTTCTGACTCTCCTGTCTGGGGACCTCAAGCTAAGCAACACTAATTAAGTTAATATGTACCTTAAACACAAATAACATATTTCCTTATTATAAAACAAAGGCCCTAGGTAGCATCAGGCAAATTAAAAAAAAAAAAAGATAAAAGGTAAAAAAAAATGAAAGAAGTCAAATTAACAATCCCCAATCTAGCTAGATGCTGTATGAGAGTGAGACAGTTAAAAATATGATAATAATATAATGGTGAAAGTATTTATGGCAAATTTTAAGAACAACCACCACAACAAAAACAAACAAGCATTGCACCAGCATTATGAAACCAATTATGATAGCAGAAAACAAAATGATAAATGAGACAAGTTAAAAATATTTCATATTGGTAAAAGTAAAATCATGAAACCTTATGGACCTAAAATATAGTACTGAACTATATAAAACTAAGCCGGTAGAAATATAAGGAGAAATTTACTAATCTGTAAATGTTGGAGCCCTAGGATATTTCATTTTAAATGTATTTGATGAGGATATTAAAATAAAAATAAAGAGAAATAGTAATATTCAAACAACAATTTGATTTCTATACATACATATATATTGTGTATATATTTAGATATTCAATGTATTATGTACAGAGAAAGGGAGAGAGACAGAATTGTACTTTTAAGACAATCATACAATTTTTTCAAACACTCATGAAAGACTATTTAAAATTTTCATGTAATAGATCACAATTAAAAGCAGAACAAATTATATAACAGAAGGCTGCATTCTCTGAGCAAAATATGTAAAAGGTAAAATTAAAAAGAAACATCCAGAAATAGCCAACAAAAGTAACAAATATCTCTTTGCTTAAAATTTTTAATATATTTTAAAATAACCCTTTACTAGAAAGAAAATGAAAACCCAAATTATAAAATATTATATAAAAGCATCTGACCCTCTGTGGTTTGTCCAGCATGCTGTGCTCAGTGTCACCTCTGACCCTCAACACTTGCTGTTTACTGCCTAATCTGTATAATATTTTCCCCAGTTCTCAACTAGGATGATCATACTACCCACCTCAAATGGTATTTGGGAGGGTTAAGTTAAATTAATTTGTATAAAGCACTTATAAGCATGCCTGGCACACTTGGAAAACTAAATATATATATATATATATATATATATGCTCTCTAGCTACTGTTATTATTATTATTTTTAAACATTTTATTTATTTATTTGAGAAAGAGAGAGAGCATGAGAGAGGGGAGGTCAGAGGGAGAAGCAGACTCCCTGCCAAGCAGGGAGCCCGATGTGGGACTCGATCCCAGGACTCCGGGATCATGACCTGAGCTGAAGGCAGTCGCTTAATCAACTGAGCCACCCAGGCGCCCGTCTAGCTACTGTTATTATTATCATCATTACTATTATTAGTTTTCCTAATTATAGATACTATGCATTTCATTTAATTAGCATGCATTTTTAAGTTTCTTAAGAAAAAACTCAATGGAAGTCTATATTTACAAATTGCAAATGGCTTAACTTTTGCACAGAGGGTAACAAATGTATTACTTGTGTCTAAGTCATTGTTCAAATTGCATTATTGGTTACCACCATAATGCCGCCCCCTCCATAAATTGGTAGCACTTTTCCATTGCAAAGAGGAACCGGAAATTACCAGCTTTGAAAGTCATTTGGCTAATTTTGGCATCACTGAAGAAAGGTAAATGAGTCATTCTCATCTGTATTTATCTACGAATTTTTAATAAATAGACAAAATTTTTCCCAAAAGCTTTTGCAGAGGTCAGATGTTTCTTAAACAGAGCCTAAATAGGCGGGAAATCTCTATGTCTGCTAAGAGTCTTAAAAGAATCTCCAAAGCAACCAAAAAGATCCTGGTTATTTGTTTAAAGGGGAGTAAGCCATCACAGGGAATTTTTAATTTACCTTGAGATGCAACAGAAAGCATAACAGCATAAACCTTCAAAAAGACTGAAGTATATGAGTGTGGAGATAGCATATCTGTTCCCCCAAATGTGATGAACATCCTCATCACACATTACCAAGGACATTTCCTAAGGTTAAAGAGTTTGAGAAGCAACTCTCAGAGCTCAGCTTATTATTTACATAAAATGAACATTTCTTAGACAGGAAAATTAATAATCCAGGATGGACTAAGAAGGGAGAAGATTTCAGGAAAGTATATGATCAAAAGATGAAACTTGTTAGGATAATACAAGATGTTGTGAATGAGTGTCCAAAGCTTATGCTACTGAATTCTGAAGAATGGTAGAAAATGGGAGAGTTGATAGAAAGTTCATTTAAATTATTTCTATGCATATATGTATATATGTAGGTATATATGTATGTATGTATTATCTAAATATCTGTGCTGTGTTAACTGAGTGCCCGACACTGTGCTAGACATATAAGAGTCAACAGAACAAATAATGCTTCCTACTCTCATGTAACCTACAATAGTGGGAGAGAGAGTTGCTTAAATAATTAGACAATAAATTACATTAAGGGTAAGCACTGGACAAAGAAATAATGCTAAAGATGCACAAACATCATCCTCATGTTTTAAATTGGAAATAATTGATTTTGGAAACTCTAGTGCAATTTGACGTCTGTTTTGGGAAAGTAAACGTTATTAGTCATGCCTATTTGTATTGCAAATAAAAGAAACTGAGCTAAAAGGGGCTTAAACAAAAAGTGTAAGTAACTGAAAATTTCACTGGTAGAAATGACTTTCTGGCATGTTGTGCTCTCTGTACTTCCAGGTTATCACGAAGCTGTTCCCATCTCTTGCCCCCCCTTTTTTTGCCTTTTCTTTTTTTCCCCACATCTGCTTTTTTCCTCTTGGAGCCCCTAGCGGCCCCCAATTTTCTTCCAAATGTTATTGAAATAGACTTTATCATTTGATCTTTTCACTCAAAATCTTGTGGTGAGCTCTGATTGGCTCTGAATGGGTCAGCTGTCCATCTCTGCACTAGTCATCATGGGTGAAGGAATAAAGTGTTTCGACTGGTCAGATCAGACTTCATGCATCCTACTGAAGCTCACATTAGACGGAGCCCTCCCGAAACACTTGCCCTGGAAGTGAGGGAGCCTGGATCCATTAGGAAATGTGGGCATTGTTAGAAAAATGGAGAATGGAGAATGGCAAACAACAAACATCTACTGCAATATTTATCAAATAGTTGGTGAGACCTTAGAAGACAAAAGAAGGAAACTCTTTAAAATTTGCATGATTTACTAAGAACATACCATGCCAAAGTAGACTCCTTTTCTCTTTTCTTTTCTTTTCTCTTTTCTCTCTTTTATTTTTTGGTCCTTTCTTTCCTTCCTCAGCCCCCCTCTTCTTTCTCTCTCTTCCCTCCATCTTTTCCTCCTTTCCTTCTCTCCCTTTCTCTCTCCCACTCTCTTTCTTACCTTTGTTTCTTTTCCTACCTTTGTTCCTTCTTTTCTTCCCTCCCTCCATCCCTCCCTCCATCCCTCCCTCTTACCCTCTTTACTTCCTTCCTTCTCCCCTTCTTTCCTTCCTTCCTTCCTTCCTATTTCCTGCATCCCTCCCTCCCCTCCTCCCTTCCTTCCCTTCCTTCTTCCTTCCCTCCCTCCCTCCTTCCTTCAATACTACTGTGAGATGGAGCAGGTACCACTGTTATTGGGAATACTAACAATAAAGGATTTCCAATTAGATAGGAATGGATTCTTCATAGAGATATGATATCCTGGGAGAATGTTGGGGCTCAGCCAGGTTTTGCTAAGAAATATACACTTTAAACCGGAAGTGACACACTGGAGAATGTTCTAGTGAGAGCACACAAAGGCAAAAGAGTCTGTCTTATGGGAAGAGATGTATCAGGCTTTGGGGACTGGAAAACAAAGATTAAGATCAAGGCTAGAAGTGACTCTGGAAAGGAGGTAATTCATTGAAATATTTGAAGGGAGTTGTTTTGCAGAAGAGGTTGTTGAGTTTTTCTGTACTGCTTCAGACTACAAAAATAGGACAAAAAGTTGGAAATTTAAGAGATGGATTTCATGTTTCCATGAGAGAAAGAGGCTCTTAGCAAGCAGCAGAAGCTGTGGGTTTTTAAGGAGTATGTTTCTTGTCATTGTAAGATTCAAACCCAGCCTTGGTTTCAATACGAAAGCTGTCAAAGAAAGGCTGACAATTATGTTTCCTAAACTGAAAGAGAAAACACTATGTTTGACAACTGCCCATTATGGGGAATGTTCTCATAAAGTCTGGGTTATTTCTTGTATTAAATCATGGACAACTCTGCCCATGGAAGCAAACAAAGAAACAAAATAGGATCTCCTAAACCCTCCAGAGCAGGTGCACATGAGAGAAAAATGCCCTAGTGTGAACACAGCAAGAATATGAAGAAGCAAAACATTCTTAGCTCCTGTATAGTTTTTGTATTGCTTATTTGCTACTTTGCAAATAAACCAAAGAGAAAGCAAGCGTGTGCCGACTCCAAGTGAAAATTCTCACCCAAATTCAAGCCCAGACCAGACTAGAAGGAATGGCCTAGCCCACCTTTTCTCAGAGATGTTGGGACAATATCACCCCTTAGGATGGGTTGCTCCGAATGACCTCAAAAGCCCTGTCCATCTCCTAATTTCTGTGACGCCTACTTATACCCATGATCTATTGATCTATGAGACTAATTATAAAGTAGAAGCTCTTTGAAGTCATAAAGTGAATGATTTACCATCCTTGCTGTTTTGTTCTTTGTTATAACATGCACACTTACTAAAACAAAACAAAATAAAGCAAACAAAAACCCTATCCCCCTTCTGTTCTTCCACAGGAAGATAATTTCACCCAGTAAAAACTGCAACTCCACACCTTCTCAGCAAGTTACTGACTCCCAGCTGCCTCATCTCATAGAAGGGTCTGGTGCATCTACCTGCTTCTGTAGTTGAAATAATGAATGTGAAAATTCAAGAAACTCACAAATCCTTAAATGTAAGGCTTTGTTTTCACAATCTCTCCATTCCACCATTCAATTCTAAAATAATTTTTTTTTCTCATGTATAATAAATGCAAGGAGAAGGGAACATTTTGCAGCCAAAACTCTATTCCCATCTTAGGCAGTTGAACAGGTAGACTGGTACATGGTGTGAGCAGCCAGGTAGGGGATATACTACTGAGATAAGCTGGTATCCTGGTATATTTTCTTGCAGTTCCTATCCAAGGGAGTCAAAAAGTGCTGAGCAGGAAGTAACAGCTTTAGTTGTCCAGATATCAGCTTTGGTAGAAACATTGAAAAGAGATACAGTTTTGTTATTGTTTGTTTAGGGAGTGGTTCTCCTCTTTTAAGTTTGAGAAAATGAAGCACAAAAATAACACCACAAAAATAAATAGCAGCGTTATTAAAGAGTGTGGGCAATTCAAAAGGAATGCTAAAATAAAATAATCCTATGTTAGCAAAGAAATATAGTGAAAGGTGGAAGCCAAACATTATATTTTGAAAAGAAATTGTGTATAGCAAATATGATACATATTTCTAATACAGAGCAGGTATGAGAATATCATAGACCAAAGACTGAATTAAGAAAGTGAATTTTTGGGGGCACCTGGGTGGCTCAGTAGGTTAAGCATCTGCCTTTGGCTTAGGTCACGATCCCAGGGTCCTGGGATGGAGCCACGCATCTGGCTCCCTGATCCGTGGGGAGTCTGCTTCTCCCTCTCCCACTCCCCCTACTTGTGTTCCCTCTCTCACTGTGTCTCCCTCTGTCAAATAAATAAATAAAAATATTTAAAAAAAGACTGATTTTTTTTAGTTGTTTACTTAAAACTTGAGTTTAACTCTGGTTGCTATAAGAAATTATAAAAATGAACCCAATAGTACATTTTTTTTCTCTAAGAATGTTACTGAAGAGAAGTCCACTCTGTCACTTGCAATGAAGTGCATATATGAGAATGATGCTAGAGCTGAGTTCAACAGACTCAAGCTTTTAAGAATTGCTTTTAGGAAGCAAGAGTCAAATATGATGTTATCAATGTCAACTATATCAAGGCTTGAAAGTCTCTGTGGACCACTTCTCTATCTTCTTTTACCTTGGTCTAGGATCTGGAAGGAGCCACAAAGCATTTAGTACTGAAACAAAAGATGATAATAACTGATCATACTACATAAGGTAAAGTACCAGAAGATTAATTCGGATTTTAGTTATGTTCATCAATTGAATGATCTCCATGAGCTTAACATGTTTTGGCTGCTCCATTCATTTCATAACTATGACAAAAAAGCATTTTCTTGAAGGCAAATTTGGGCAAAGCACTGCCAATGATAGTATATCAACTTCCTTCTTCCAAGCCAGAACATTAATAAACCATTTAACAAGTATTATTGATACGGCAGTAAGTTGTAAGTGACTAAGCTAGTTGCAAACACTAAACAAAATTGAACAAAAAATGGTTGTTCTCCTCAAGGTGCATAGAGTGCAATAGGAATTGTAATTGCAACATACTCTACTGTATTCCACAAACAGATAATGGAAAACCCTAATATAACATGCTATAAATTTTAGAGAAACAGTCTGAAAGAATTGAGTTTTCATGTAGATATGCTTTACAATGAAAGCATGTGAGATATGTTTTCCACATATATATTAATTTTCAAAATTTCTATTAAATATTTCTTTTTCCAATTCTTAAAAATTGAGATATTATCTCCCATTTTAATAATTTTAAAGTGTACAGTTCAGTCTTTAGTAAAGTCATCATCATTGAGCAGTTACTATTAATTCTCCCCAGTCCCCCAGCTCTTGTAACCAGTAATATACTTTATGTGTTTACGAATTTCCTATTTATTCTGGATGTTTTATATTCATGCATTCTTACAATATGTGGCATCTGGTTTCTTATAGCATAAAGTATGGGCTCATGCATGTATCAGTACTTTGTCCCTTTCTATGGCTGAATAATATTCCATTCATGGTTATTCTACATATTGTTACCTGTTTACAAGTTGGTGGAAATTTGGGTTGTTTCCACCTTTTATGTATGGTGAATAACTTTTTTTAAAGATTTTATTTATTTACTTATTTGAGAGAGGGAGAGAGAGAGAGAGAGAGAAACAGCATGAGAGGGGAGAGGGTTAGGGAGAAGCAGGCTCCCTGCTAAGCCAGGAGCCCAAAGCTGGACTCGATCCCAGCACTCTGGGATCATGACCTGAGCCGAAGGCAGACACTTAACCAACTGAGCCACCCAGGCGCCCTATGGTGAATAACTTTGATATGAACATTTATGTACCAGTGTTTGTCTGAAAGTATATTTTCAATTCTCTTAGTTAGACCTAGGAGTGGAATTACTGAGTCATACCATAACTTTTATGTTTTAGTTTTGGAGTAACTGTCAAATTGTTCCTCACAGCGGCTGCATCATTTTATACTACCACCGGCAATGTGCCAGGATTCCAGTTTCTCTATTTTTTCAGTAACACTTATTACCCATTTTATTTATTTATTTTATAGCCGTTCTAGTGGGTTTGAAGTATATCTCTTTGCAGTTTTGATTTGCATCTCCCTAATGAATCTTGATGTTGAGCATCTTTTCATGTGCTTACTGGCCATCTGTAGATCTTTGGAGAAATATCTATTCACATCTGTTGATTACTGCTTTTTCAGTTGTGTTGGCTATCTTTTTGCTGCTGAGTTGTGAGAGTTCTTTACATATTCTGGATATCAGATCCTTATCAGATATATTACTTGCAAAAATCATCTCATATTCCATGGGCTGTCCTTTTACTTTTTTGATAGTCTTTTGAGGAATAAATTTTTTAATTTGATTAAGATCAGGTTATCCATTTTTTTCTTTTGTTGCTTGTACTTCTGGTGTCATATTTAAGAAAACTCTGCCTCACCCAACATAGGAGGATTTACAGATGTGTTTCCTTCGCAGAGCTATATAGATTTTAGGTCTTACCTTTATGTCTTTGATCCATTTTGTGTTAATTTTTGTATGTGGTATGAAATTAGGGTCCAAACTCATTCTTTTTCTTGTGGATATCCAGTTGTTCCAGCATTATTTGTTAAAAAGATTATTCTTTCCCCATTGAGGTGTCCTGGCTCTCTCACTGAAAATCAATTTAGCTGTACATATATGGATTTATTTTTGGACTCTTATTCTATTCCATTGATCTATACATCTATTTTTATGCCAGCACCACACTATTTTTTAATTAATTAATTAATTAATTTAGTGATCTCACGAGCAGGGGGTGAGGGGCAGAGGGAGAGGGAGAAGCACACTCCTCGCTGAGCAGGGAGCCCAACGACAGGCTCCATCCCAGGACCCCAAGATCATGATTTGAGCTGAAGGCAGATGCCTAACAGACTGAGCCACCCAGGCTCCCCACTACCACACTATTTTGATTACTGTGTTATGTCATATAAGTAAAATATAGGAGAGGAAAAAATACTATATGATCATCTCAGTAGTTTTGGAGTTAGTCTTGAAATCAAGAACTGTGAATTCTCCAACTTTTTCTTTTTTGATATTGTTTTGGATATTTTGAATTACTTGCAAATATACATAAATTTTGTAGTGAACTTACGCATTTCTGGAAAAAAAGTTGAAATTTTGTAGGATTGTATTGGAACTGTAGATCATTTTGGGAAATACTTCCATCTTAAATAATATGTTTTCCAATCCATAAACACAGATGCCTTTTGATTTGTTTAAATCTTTAGCTGATTTCAACAATATTTTGTGTTTTTCAATGAACAATTTTGTATTTTCTTGGTTAAATTTACTCATAAGTATTTTATTCTTTGTGATGCTATTATATATAGGAATGATTTCTTATGTTTCATTTTGTGATCTTATTACATATCAGAATGTTTCTAATATTTTCACTTTTGAATTGTTCATTCCAGGTGTATTGAAATACACCTGAGTTTTTGTATCTTGTATCCTGAAACTTTGTTGAACTCATTTATAAGCTCTAATAAGTATTTTTGTGGATTATTTATGGTTTTCTATTTATGAGATCATGTCATCTATGAATAGAGATAGTTTTGCTTCTTTCCATGCTGGATGCCTTTTATTTGTTTTTCTTGACTAGCCACTCTGACTAGAAATTCCAATAAATGTTGAATAGAGTGATGGAAACAAACATCCTTGGCTTGTTCCTTATGGTAGTGGAAAAGCTTTCAGTCTTTTACTATTCATGTGAAGTTAGCTGTGGGTTTTTCATAAATGCCCTTTATCAAGATGAGGAAGTTCCATGATAGTGTTTTTTTAAATAATTTTTTATTGTTATGTTAATCACCATACATTACATCATTAGTTTTTGATGTAGTGTTCCATGATTCATTGTGCATAACACCCAGTGCTCCATGCAGTACGTGCCCTCTTTAATACCCATCACCAGGCTAACCCATCCCCCCACCCCCCCTCCCCTCTAGAACCCTCAGTTTGTTTTTCAGAGTCCATCATCTCTCATGGTTCGTCTCCCCCTCCGACTTACTCCCCTTCATTCTTCCCCCATAGTGTTTTTTGCTGAATATTTTGGTCATAAAAATGATGTTAGAGGGTGCCTGGGTGGCTCTGTGGTTAAGCGTCTGCCTTCAGCTCAGGTCATGATCCCGGGATCCTGGAATCCAGTCCCGCATTGGGCTCCCTGCTCTGTGGGAGGCCTGCTTCTCTCTCTCCCACTCCCCCTGCTTGTGTTCCTGCTCTCGCTATGTCTCTCTCTGTCAAATAAATAAATAAAATCTTAAAAAAAAATGATGTTAGATTTTGCCAAAATTTTTCTGGGTCTATTGAGATCATATGGTGTTTTTTCTTCTCTTATATTCTCTTTATGCTGTGTATTACATTAAATTATTTTTAAATGTTGACCCACCTGCTGTTTCCTGGGATAAGTCTTACTTAGTCATTGTATGTAATCTTTTTAAGATGCTGCTGGATTCAGTTTGCTAGTATTTTGTTGAGGATTTTCCTAACTATATTTATAAGGGATATTGATCTGCAGTTTAATTTTATTGTGCGGCCTTTGCCTGACTTTCGTATTAGGGTATTATAGATTTAAAAAAAATGAGTTAGGAAGTGTTGTCTCCCATTGTATTTTTTGGAAGAGTTTGAGAAATAATGGTATTTTTCTTCAAATATTTTGTAGAATTCACCAGTGGTTATGGGCCATTGTTGGGAAATGTTTGGATTACCAATTTAGTCTCTTTATCTACAATAAGTCTATGCAGATTTTCTGTTTTTGAATCAGTTTGGTAGTTTGTGTGCTTCTAGGTCTTACTCTGTTGTCATTTAGATATCTACATTTTTGGCATATCTTCATAATAGGATTTTTATTTTTATTTAATACCAGTAATGTCAGTAGTAATATCCTCACTTTTGTTCTTAATTTTAATAATCTGAGTCTTTCTTTTTTTGTTCAGTCTAGCTAAAGTTTTGCCAAGTCTAAAAACCAACTTTTGGCTTAATTGATTTGGTTTTATCCCTAACTTCTATCTCATTTATCTGTACTCTAATTTTTATTGTTTATTTCCTTCTGCGTGCTTTAAGTTTGTTCTTCTTCCCTAGTTTCTTTTCTTTTTTTAAATTCTTTAAATTTATTTTTTAAACATTTTATTTAAATTCAATTAATTAACATATAAAGTATTAGTTTCAGAGGTACAGGCTTGTGATTCTTCAGTCTTATATAATAGTCAGTGCTCATTACATCACATGCCCTTCCTAGTATCCATCACCCAGTTACCCCATCCCTCCACCTCCCTCCCCTCCAGCAGCCCTCAGTTTGTTTCCTAGAGTTAAGAGTCTCTTATGGTTAATCTCCCTCTCTGGTTTCATCTTGTTTTATTTTTTCCTCTCTTCCCCTATGATCCTCTGTTTTAGTTCTTTTTTTTTAAAGATTTTATTTATTTATTTGAGTGAGAGAGAATGAGAGATAGAGAGCACAAGAGGGAAGAGGGTCAGAGGGAGAAGCAGACTCCCCGCTGAGCAGGGAGCCCGATGCGGGACTCGATCCTGGGACTCTAGGATCATGACCTGAGCCGAAGGCAGTCGCCTAACCAACTGAGCCACCCAGGCACCCCTCTGTTTTAGTTCTTAAATTCCACATATTAGTGAGATCATATGATAATTGTCTTTCTCTGATTGGTTTATTTCTCTTAGTATAATATCCTCTAGTTCCATCCATGTCATTGCAAATGGCAAGATTTCATTTTTTGATGGCTGAGTAATATTCCTGTGTGTGTGTGTGTGTGTGTGTGTGTGTGTGTGTGTGTGTGTGTGTGTATTACATCCTCTTTATCCATTCATCTGTTGATGGACATCTAGGCTCTTTCCTTAGTTTGGCTATTGTGGACATTGCTGCTATAAACACTAGGATTCCTTAAGGTAAAAGTTTAAGTTACTGAGTTTATTTTTTTTAAAAATGTAAAAAATAAAATAAAATAAATACTTGTGAATTTTCCACATCCATAATTTATCAGTTTCTAATTTTATTCTAGTATTGCCAGAGAACATGCTTTGTATGATTCAATCAATTTAAATTTATTAAGACTTGTTTTGTGACCTAACATATGGTCCACCCTGGAGAATATTCCATGTGAGCCTGAGAATAATATATATTCTGCTGTTGTTAGGTGGAGAGTTGTAGACATACCTGATAGGTCTTCTTGCTTTGTAATCTTGTTTAGGTCTTCTACTCCCTTGCTGATGTTCTATCTTGTTCTATCCATTGTAGAAAGTGGGGTTGAATTCTCTATTGTTGTTAATTATCTATTTTCCCCTTCAATTCTGTCAATATTTGCTTAATATATTTTGGGGTTCTATTTTTACAACATATATACTTTATCACTGTTACATCATTTTGAAGGATTGTCCCTTTGTCATCATATAACCTTCTTTATCTCTTACACAACTTTTGTCTTAACATTATTTTGCCTGAAATTAGTATTGCCACTATCTAGTTCTCTTTAAACTACATTTGCATGGGATATCTTTTCTATTCTTTTACTTTCAACTCATTTGTATTATTGAATGTAAAATGTGTCTCTTGCAACTAGCATGTAGTTAGATCATGTTTCATTATCCATTGTTCTAATCTCTACTTTTTAATTGGTGAGTTTATTACTTTTCTTTAATGTAATTCTTGCTGGTAAGGAAGGACTAACTTTTCCTAACTTTATATTTATTTTCCCTATGTCTTATTGGTTTTGTTCCTCAATTTCTCCTTCATTGCCTTCTTTTTTGTGAAATATTTTCTAATGTACCATTTTAATTCTCTATTATTTTCATTACTCTATACATTTAATTTATTTTCTTAGTGGTTGCCTTGGGTGTTATAATTAACATCTTAACTTTTAACAATCTGGTTTGGGTTAATACCAATTTAATTTCAGTAGCATACAAATCTTTGGTCCTATATAGCTCCTTCCACCACCTTTATGTTGTTATTATTATAAATTATATATTTATGTATTGTGTGTCCATCAGTATAACAGATTTATGATTATTTTTGTATGCTATTTATTGTGTTTTAAATCAGACGTGTCACAAAAATAATGCATTTACATTTTTATAGTTACCTATTAATTTACTTTCATGAGAATTCTTAATTTCTTCATATGGATTCAAGTTACTATCTAGTGTCCTCTTATTTTAGTTTGAAGAACTGACTCTCTTTTCATGTAGGACAAGTCTATTAGTGAAAAACTCTCAGTGTCTGTTTACCTTGGGACATCTTATTTTCTCCTTCATTTTTGAAGACTAATTTTGCCAGATATAGAAGTTTTGACTGACAGGTTGCTTGTTTATTTTTTCAGTACTTCAAATATGTCATCCCATTGTCTTCTGACTTCAATGGTCTCTGATGGTAAGTCATCTCTTAATCTTTGTAAGTATCCATTGTACAAGTTAAGATACATCTTTCTTGTTGCTTTCAAGATTTTCTCTGTCTTTGCCTTTTGAAAGTTTCCTCACAATGTGTCTCAGTGTGGATCTTTATAGATTTATACTATTTCGAATTTCTTGAGCTTCCTAAATGTATAAATTAATGGTTTTCATCAAGTTTGGAAAGTTTTTGGCTATTATCTCTTCAAATATTCTTTTTCCCCATCTATTTCTCTCCTTTCCTTCTGGAACTCATTTTGCGTATGTTAATATGCTTGCAGGTGTTCCGCAGGTCTCTTAGGCTCTATTGATATTGCTCCAAATTTTTTTTCTGTTCTTTAGGCTTTAGAAACTTAATTAATCTATATAAAAATTTGCTGATTCTTTTTTTTCTGCTTGCTCGATTCTGCTGTTGAGTGCCTCTGGTGAGTTTTGCATTTCACTTATTGTACTTTTCAGCTCCAGAATTTCTATTTGATTTCTTTTTACAACTTCTAACTTTTTATTAATATTCTCTATTTGGTGAGACATTGTTCTCACTGTTTCCTTTAGTTCTTTAGTCATGATTTCCTTTAGTTCTTTGAATATATTTCAAATAATTTATTTAAAAGATTCATCTATCACACCAGTGTCAGAGATTACTCAGGGACTGTTTATATATATTATTATTTTCTTGTACAGGGCCATACCTTCTTATTTGTTTGCCTATCTAATATTTTTGTTATTGTTGAAAACTGGACATTTTAAATCAGATGACAACTCTGGAATTCAAATTCTTTTCCTTCCTCAGGGTTTGTTGTTGCTCCTTTGTTGTGGTAGTTGTTTTTGTTCATTTAGTGTCTTTTCTAAAATAATACTGTAAAGTCTGTATTCTTTATCATGTGTGATCAATGAAGTCCCTTTTCTGTTATGTTAGCAATCAGTTAGTGATTGGACAATGATTTCCTTACATGTCTGGAACCAAAAAAATCTCTTAGACTGGAGATGGACTCTCTGTATGTGTCAGGACATGCCTCAATGCAATTTGTATCTCACTGTTTACTTTATGCTTACAGTTAGCCAGAAGTGAAAGATTAAAGCCTTTTTAGGTCTTTTCTGAGCATTTACACTGCCCTGTGCCTATGTGTAGCCTTTTAGATTTCCTGGAATATATTGGAGCTTTTCAAAGCCCCTTTTTCCCCCAATCATTTCATTCTCTGGTCTTTTATCCTAAGCTTTTGGTTAGTCTACTCTTTGCTCCACCTGTTATTCATTGCACCAGGTAATGGTAACTAATATATTTGCCTGTGAATGTTTTTGACAAATGCCCCTTTGATAGCCACCTCAGCACTTGGAGAGTTTCAAGTTATGAAAGATTAAGGCAAGACCTTTGAGCTAGTCCTTCAGGGAGCTACCAGGCAGGTCAAAATAAGCAATCACCATTCTTTGTGAATGGGGTCTCTTTGGCTCCCTCCTGTACTTATACTTGTACTAGAAATACAGAATGTCTTTTTCAGTGCCACCACTCAGCTGAGGAGTAAGGGATGTGATGTGATGAGAGCAAATTAAAATACCACAAAGCTCACTACCCTTACCAAGATGCAGCTGATGTTTCCTGAATAAGGATTCCCCTGATTTCTGCAGGACTTTTGTTAGTTTCCAGAAACCTGAAAGCATCAATTCAGATAGCATTTGCCAGCTTTTTAAATGTTTTTATGGAAAAATGGAATTTTGGACTTCCTTCCTCTGCCATTTTTGTTCTATTGGAAATTTCTTTTGAGATAAGTCACTCTTATTCTATGTGCTGGTTAAATAGCTGAGACAATCCTCATTCTTTTCCAGTTATAAACAGCATTTTATTTTCACAACTTCTGGCTCATTTCCCCCCCTAGATTATTCTGAAACAGATTTGAAGTGAATTACATATATAAGTATGCCATTCAGAACAGCTATTAAGACTAAAAATGTTAGAAAAGGGGAACTATCAGAATCAAAGTGTCAGTTGAACTCAGAGGAAGAGTGCAGAAATGTAAAATGTAAGAATAGCTTCACACATGGTGTCAAAGACTATTTGGGATATAGTAAATGCATGAAACTGGCTGGAATGAAAGATTCAGATATGGAATAATTTTGACATGATTAATAGTAACATTTTTCTGATATTAACAAACTAAGGGTTCTAGAGGGGAAGGGGATGGGAGGAAGGGTTATCCTGGTGATGGGTATTAAAGAGGGCACGTTCTGCATGGAGCACCGGGTGTTATACACAAACAATGAATCATGGAACACTACATCAAACACTAATGATGTAATGTATGGTGATTAGCATAACATAATAAAAAAATATTCTATAAAATATCCCTAAAAAAACCCAACATAAATTAAATGGGGAAAAGGGATGGATTTCTGTCCAATGTCTGTAGTCTAAGAGTTTAAAATCTTTTCTAACATCCTGTTTTACTTCTCATAACTACTTTGCCATTAAGTCAGCAAATAATGTCTCCATTGCATAGATAAGGACAAAGAATAAAAAATTATAAGCTGGTAGTTATGACGATGACATAAAAATCAGAGCTATCTTTCTAAGTCTGATATACACTTGTTCTTTAAGACTGGTAGGAACAGGGCGCCTGGGTTGCTCAGTCATTAAGCATCTGCCTTTGGCTCAGATCATGATTCCAGGGTCCTGGGATCGAGCTCCGCATCAGGTTCCCTGCTCAGCGGGAGGTCTGCTTCTCCCTCTCCCACTCCCCCTGCTTGTGTTCCCTCTCTCACTGTGTCTCTCTGTCAAATAAATAAAATCTTAAAAAAAAAAAAAGACTGGTAGGAAAAATAACAATTAAGAGTCGCATATATGATGTTAGCATAAATGGACATAGTGAAATATCAAGCATATACTAAATGTTTAATAATGTTACCTCTTAAGACTGGATGCCCAACATCATCATTATTATCATTATTTATACTATACTAAAATTAATGGATTCTAAGTGGATTTAAAATACATTTTAAAGAAGAGGAGGAGCAAGATGGCAGAGAACTAGGAGACCTGGATTTCGTCTGGTCTCAGGAATTCAGCTGGATAGGGGTCAAACCATTCTGAACACGTACGAACTCAAGAGGAGATTGAAGGAAAGAATAGCAACAACTCTCTGAACAGAAAAGTGACCACTTTCTGGAAGGTAGGACATGTAGAGAAGTGAATCCAAGGTGATATTCAGGAGGATAGACAGCTGGGGAGGGGGCCTCCATCGGCCGCTCTGGCAAGTGATAGAGCCACGGAGCACAAAATCTGAACATTTAGAAGTTGGCTCCACTGTGGGACGTTGCTCCAGTGGCTAAGCGGGGGGTAGAACATTCACGGGACAGTGTGGTCTCAGGACCCTCGGGGTCACAGAAAGACCAGGGGTGCCTGAGTGTGGCAGAGCTCCCAGGTATCAGAGGGGGGAAGCCAGCTGCAGAGACAGAGCTGAGGAGTGGGCTCTCAGCTTGGGGTTGCCATAAACCATGATCCGCGGCACAGTCGGGCCACTGCTCCTCCAGCAGCGACCCAACAAGCCTCAGATCCAGGGAGACTCCCCCTCCTTCCCCAGGAGGAGCGGCATGGGAGCGCACCACAGGGATCTGCTGGGTTTGGAGACTCCACATGAGGTTGTATGCCACAGATAGAAATGCTCGGTCACAGGCTGGGTGAGCATGGAGTGCGGCCAGAGACCTGGGAGACGGGAGTGACTGACTGCTTTTCTCTGGGGGCTCACTGAGGAGTGGGGCCCTGAGTTCTCAGCTCCTCTGGGGCAGAGATTGGGAGGCCACCTTATTCACTCTCATCCTCCAAAGCTGTACGGAAAGCTTGCAGGGAACAAAAGCTCCCGAGAGCAAACCTGAGCAGATTACTTAGCCCAGACTGGCAAGGGCAGGGCAATTCCAACTCCAGCAAAGATATTTGGGAAAAACAGGCCCCTCCCCCAGAAGGTCAGAAAGAACAGCCAGCCAAGACCAAATTTACCCATTAATGGGAATGGCTGAACTCCAGTGCTAGGGGAATACTGCACATAGAATTCATGGCTTTTTTACCATGATTATTTAGTCTTTCAAAGTTAATTTTTTTAACTGTCTTTATTTCTTCTTTAGAATTTTTGTTTTCCCCTTTTTCAACAAGCACCTTATGAATCCCTTTGTTAAAAAACATTTTTTATTTTTCATTTTTAGAGTCATACTCTTCATAGTAGTTACCCTTATTTTTGGCATATAAATATATAAGTTGTTCTCTTTTTAAAATTTTGAGATACAGTTTCTTCTAACCGATCAAAATATACCCTAAAATTCGTGTATGGCTTTGTTCTAGTTTCCTGCTTGATCACATTCTCTCCCTTTTTTTTTTAAATCCTCTTCTTTCTTTATTCAACCAAATTCTTATCTTACCAATTCCTTTTTTAATTCTTTTGTAATTTTCATCTTTATACTCATATTACATCCCCTATCATATTAACCCTTATTTTGTACATATATAAGTTTTTCATTTTTAAAATTTTGGGAAGTACGTTCTAACAGGCCAAAATATGCCCCAAATCTACTGTGTGGCACTGATCTATGCACCAGCCTGATCATATTTGATCATATCCTGTTTTTTTTATTTTGTTTGTTTTTGTTTGTTTTTATCTTTCTTTTTCCTTTTTTTTTTCTTTTTTCTTTCTTTCACTCTCTTCCCCCCCACCAGTTTCAGGTCTTTTCTGATTTGTTTAGTGTATATACTCTGGGAACATTGTTACCCTGTTAGCATTTTGTTCTCTCATTCATCAATTCTCCTCCAGACAAAATGACAAGATGGAAAAAATCACCTCAACAAAAAGAACAAGAGGCAGTACCGACTGCCAGGGACCTAATCAGTACGGACATTAGTAAGATGTCAGAACTAGAGTTCAGAATGATGATTTTAAAGATACTAGCTGGGTTTGAAAATGCATGGAAGTTATTAGAGAAACCCTTTCTGGAGAACTAAAATAACTAAAAGCTAACCAAGCCAAAATCAAAAAGGCTATAATGAGGGGCAATCAAAAATGGAGGCTCTAACTGCTAGATAAATGAGGCAGAAGAGAAAATTAGTGATTTAGAAGATCAAATGATGGAAAATCAAGAAGCTGAGAAAAAGAGAGATAAACAACTACTGGGTCATGAGGGCAGAATTCGAGAAAGAAGCAATACCATAAGTAGAAACAACGTTAGAATAATTGGGATCCCAGAAGAAGAAAGAAAGAGAGGGGCAGAAGGTATATTGGAGCAAATTATAGCAGAGAACTTCCCTAATGTGGGGAAGGAAACAGGCATCAAAATCCAGGAGGCACAGAGAACCCCTCTCAAAATCAAAAAAAATAGGTCAACACCCCGACATCTAATAGTAAAACTTACGAAGCTCAGAGACAAAGAGAAAATCCTGAGAGTAGGTTGGGAGAAGAGATATGTAACCTACAATGGTAGAAACATTAGATTGGCAACAGACCTATCCACAGAGACCTCGCAGGCCAGAAAGGACTGGCATGATATCTTCAGAGCACTAAACGAGAAAAATATGCAGCCAAGAATACTATATCCAGCTAGGCTCTCATTGAAAATAGAAGAGGAGATAAAAAGCTTCCAGGCCAAACAAAAACTAAAGAAATTTGCAAACACAAAAGCAGCCCTACAAGAAATATTGAAAGGGGTCCTCTAAGCAAAGAGAGAGCCTAAAAGCAACATAGACCAGAAAGGAACACAGACAATATACAGTAACAGTCACCCTAGGTAATACAATGGCACTAAATTCATATCTTTCAATAGTTACCATGAACGTAAATGGGCTAAAGGCTCCAATCAAAAGACACAGGCTATCAGATTGGATTAAAAAACAAGACCCATCAATATGTTGTCTGCAAGAGACTAATTTTAGATCCAAAGACACCCCCACATTGAAAGTGAGGGGGTGGAAAACCATTTACCATGCTAATGGACACCAAAAGAAAGCTGGGGTGGCAATCCTTATATCAGACAAATTAGATTTTAAAACAAAGATTGTAATAAGAGATGAGGAAGGACACTATATCCTACTTAAAGGGTCTATCCAACAAGAAGATCTAACAATTGTAAGTATTTATGCCCCTAACATGGGAGCAGCCAATTAAGGCAATTAATAACAAAAGGAAAGAAACACATTGACAACAATACAATAATAGTGGGGGACTTTAAGACCCCCCTGACTGAAATGGACAGATCATCTAAGCAAAAGATCAACAGGGAAATAAAGACTTTAAATGACACACTGGACCAAATGGACCTCACAGATATATTCAAAACATTCCATCCCAAAGCAATAGAATACACATTCTTCTCTAGTGCCTATGGAACATTCTCCAGAATAGATCACATCCTAGGTCACAAATCAGGTCTCAACTGGTACCAAAAGATTGGGATTATTCCCTGCATATTTTCAGACCACAGTGCTTTGAAACTAGAACTCAATCACAAGAGGAAAGTTGGAAAGAACTCAAATACATGGAGGCTAAAGATTATCCTACTAAAGAATGAATGGGTCAACCCGGAAATTAAAGAAGAATTAAAAAAATTCATGGAAACCAATGAAAATGAAAACACAACTGTTCAAAATCTTTGGGATACAGCAAAGGCAGTCCTAAGAGTAAAGTATATAGCAATAGAAGCCTTTCTCAAGAAACAAGAAAGGTCTCAAATATACAAACTAACCTGACACCTAAAGGAGCTGGAGAAAGAATAGCAAATAAAGCCTAAACCCAGCAGGAGAAGAGAAATAATAAAGATCCGAGCAGAAATCAATGAAATAGAAACCAAAAGAACAGTAGAACAGATCAACGAAACTAGGAGCTGGTTCTTTGAAAGAATTCACAAGATTGATAAACCCCTGGCCAGACCTATCAAAAAGAAAAGAGAAATGACCTAAATCAACAAAATCATGAATGAAAGAGGAGAGATCAGAACCAACACCAATGAAATACAAACAATTATAAGAACATATTATGAGCAACTGTATGCCAGCAAATTAGATAACCTGGAAGAAATGAATGCATTCCTAGAGATGTATCTACTACCAAAACTGAACCAAGAAGAAATAGAAAACCTGAACAGACCTATAACCCCTAAGGAAATTGAAGCAGTCATCAAAAATCTCCCAACCTACAAAAGCCCAGGGCCAGATGGCTTCCCAGGGGAATTCTACGAAACATTTAAAAAGTAATACCTATTCTTCTGGAACTGTTCCAAGAAAGGAAATGGAAGGAAAACTTACAAACTTGTTTTATGAGGCCACCATTACCTTGATCCCCAAACCAGACAAAGACCCCATCAAAAAGGAGAATTACGACCAATATCCTTGATGAACATGGATGCAAAAATTCTCACCAAAATACTAGCCAATAGGATCCAACAGTACATTAAAAGGATTATTCACCACGACCAAGTGGGATTTATCCCTGGGCTGCAAGGTTGGTTCAACATCTGCAAATCAATCAACGTGACACAATACATTAATAAAAGAAAGAACAAGAATCATAGGATCCTCTCAATAGATGCAGAAAAAGCATTTGACAAAGTACAGCATCCTTTCTTGATCAAAACTCTTCAGAGTATAAGGATAGAGGGTACATACCTCAATATCATAAAAGCCATCTTTGAAAAACCCACAGCGAATATCATTCTCAATTGGGAAAAGCTGAGAGCTTTCCCCATAAGGTCAGGAATGTGGCAGAGATGTCCACTATCACCACTGCTATTCAACATAGTATTAGAAGTCCTAGCCACAGCAATCAGACAACAAAAAGAGATAAAAGGCATCCAAATCGGCAAAGGAGATGTCAAACTCTCACTCTTTGCAGATGATATGATACTTTATGTGGTAAACCCAAATGACTGCACCCCAAAACTGCTAGAACTCATACAGGAATTCTGTAAAGTGACAGAATATAAAATCAATGCACAGAAATCAGTGACTTTCCTATACACCAACAACAAGACAGAAGAAAGAGAAATTAAGGAGTCAATCCCATTTACAATTGCACCCACAACCATAAGATATCTAGGAATAAATCGAACTAAAGAGGCAATGAATCTGTACTCAGAGAACTATAAAATACTCGTGAAAGAAATTGAGGAAGACACAAAGAAATGGAAAAACGTTCCATGCTCATGGATTGGAAGAATAAACATTGTGAAGATGCCAGTGCTACCTAGAGCAATCTACACAGTCAATGCAATCCCCATCATGATACCATCCACTTTTTTCAAAGAAATGGAACAAATAATTCTAAAATTTGTATGGAACCAGAAAAGACCCCAAATAGCCAGAGGAATGCTGAAAAAGAAAAGCAAAGCTGGCGGCATCGCAATCCAGACTTCCAGCTCTATTACAAATCTGTCATCATCAAGACAGTATGGTACTGGCACAAACACAGACACACAGATCAATGGAACCGAATAGAGAGCCCAGAAATGGACCCCCAACTCTATGGTCAACTCATCTTTGACAAAACATGATAGAATATCCAATGGAAAAAAGACACTGTCTTCTACAAATGGTGTTGGGAAAATTGGACAGCCCATGCAGAAGAATGAAACTGGACCATTTCCTTACACCACACCCAAAAATAGACTCAAAATCGTTTAAAGACCTAAATATGAGACAGGAGTCCATCAAAATCCTAAAAGAGAACAGAGGCAACAACCTCTTTAACCTCAACCGCAGAAACTTCTTAGAAACATCGCCAAAGGCAAGGGAAGGAAGGGGAAAAATGAAACTATTGGGACTTCATCAAGATAAAAAGTTTTTGCACAGCAATGAAATAGTCAACAAAATCAAAAGACAACCGACAGAATGGGAGAAGATATTTGCAAATGACATATCAGATAAAGGGCTAGTATCCCAAATGTATAAAGAACTGCTTAAACTCAACACCCAAAGAACCCCAAATGATCCAATCAAGAAATGGGCAGAAGACATGAACAGACATTTTTCCAAAGAAGACATTCAAATGGCCAAGAGACACATGAAAAAGTGCTCAACATCACTCAGCATCGGGTAAATCCAAATCAAAACCTCAATGAGATATCACCTAACACCACTCAGAATGGCTAAAATTAACAAGTCCAGAAATGACATATGGTGGGGATGTGGAGAAAGGGGAACCCTCTTACACTGCTGGTGGGAATGCAAGCTGGTGCAGCCACTCTGGAAAACAGTGTGTAGGTTCCTCAAAAAGTTGAAAATAGAGCTACCATACAACCCAGCAGTTGCACTACTGGGTATTTACCCCAAAGATATAAATGTAGGGATCCGAAGGGTTATGTGCACCCGGATGTTTATAGCAGCAATGTCCACAATAGCCAAACTGTGGAAAGAGCCAAGATGTCCATCGACAAATGAATGGATAAAGAAGATGTGGTGTATATATACAATGGAATATTATGCAGTCATCAAAAGGACTGAAAGCTTGCCATTTGCAATGACGTGGATGGAACTGGATGTTGTTATGCTGAGTGAAATAAGTTAATCAGAGGAAGACATGTATCATATGACCTCACTGATATGAGGAATTCTTAATCTCAGGAAACAAACTGAGGGTTGCTGGAGTGGGGGGGGGTGGGAGGGAGGGGGTGGCTGGGTGATAGACATTGGGGAGGGTATGTGCTATGGTGAGTGCTGTGAATTGTGCAAGACTGTTGAATCACAGATCTGTACCTCTGAAACAAATAATACAATATATGTTAAAAAAAAAAGAAGAAAATAGCAGGAGTGTAAGAATGAAGGGGGGAAATCGGAGGGGGAGACGAACCATGAGAGACTACGGACCCTGAAAAACAAACTGAGGGTTCTAAAGGGGAGGGGGTGGGAGGATGGGTTAGCCTGGTGATGGGTATTAAAGAGGGCACGTTCTGCATGGAACACTGGGTGTTATACACAATGAATCATGGAACACTACATCAAAATCCAATGATGTAATGTATGGGGATTAACATAACAATAAAAAATTAAAAAAATAAAATACATTTTAAAAAGAAAATAATATGATATTATATCTGTGCTATATAATTTTATGGCTCATTCCTTTGACATTTATTTATTATGTATTAAAAGTTATTTTCCAACCATTTATTCAACCATCCATTTGCTCATTAAAAATATTTATTAAATAAATTCTCTTCAATTGCTGGGGGTAAAATTTTGAAGACTTAGCTCTCTGCGTTTATTTAACTTGTAGACAATTGCGAGAAACATGAAACTTGAAATAACACCAGATAAAACTTACTAATTTTTTAGGGAGGATGATATTCCTTAAGTGGATTGACCAATGAGAAGCATGCTGGTGCTACTCAGTTGAAAAACAAGGAAAGGAGATGAGTAGTGATCATAGGTGAAATTTTGGATCTTTTTGAGAACAACCAAGTGCATATATACAGTAGGTTGTTAGCTATAACACTGTACCAGCTGTCATGTGCAGTCCAAATGAATAAAACATGTTCCTAGTCCTTAATGGCTTTACACTTAAGTTGAGGGAACAAGACATTTATATGTAAAAGTAAAATAAAAAGATGAGATATCACTAGAAAGTAAGAAAATTATACAACTGAACTATACACACATAGGATATTACTATTTACAAGGCAGAGTAAACTATAGGCACAACAGATGAGGTATTGATTCATGAAGGATGGAGGACTGAAAAGGATGATATGTAAGGAGTTAGATTTGGGTAAGCAGGGGAAGTAGTTTGAGAATAAAGAAATTTATTGGGGCCTGGCAAAAGATATTTGTGGTATGTGAGGATCAGCAGGAAATAGTCTAGCCTCTCTTTTAGTTACTGATATCTATTATATGTATTACTTTCAGATTTTCTAATTTCAGAAACTGTCCTTATTGCTTATTTATTTATTTATTTATTTATTTATTTATTTAATATTATTTGGAAGATACAAGTGTTTCTTTCATGTTTAATAATTTTTTCATTAATTTATTGTTCAGATGTCAAGGTCGCTGCCTTTTCTTTTACATATTCAAATGTGTATATGAATCACATTGATTACTGTTATTTACAACATTTAGACTCTTATAAGAAAGGAGGAAAAATATTGAAGTTTTACTGATTTAAAAGAATGAAAGAGAAATAGTTAAAATCTGGTTCAAATAATTCCTACTAAGGAAAATATGACCATATACAAATATTTTCTGAACCTGAGATGTATTAAGGTTAGACTGAATATACAGTATTTTTTCAATTGCAACATAATAGTGATTGATATCGTGAAGATTTAGTTAATATTTAGCATTGCTGGCAAAGAACAATGACACATGAATGGACTTAAATGGATACAGTATAAATATATTTGTAAATATCACATATCTGGTTAGAAGAATTGAGAAAATGACAAACATTTGACTTATTCAACATTGGCATGAGATTCACCTATCCAGCATCTTTATAATTTATAAAGTTTTCAATATGTTCTGTCGATCAAGGAGTATCTTGTTCAGTAGAATGATATATATATGTTACTACTATTGAAATTGTTAATTCTCATATGCTTGCAAACAACAAATGATTAAAAAATAACATGGAGAGACATTTCTTCAACTTTAGATTCTGAACATCAACCAAATTGAATGAGGATATGGTCCATTTTTAATATGTACCAGATGGTGTTTTGCTGAAGTTTACATAACAAAAACAAAATTAAAAATACAAAATATAGCCACGCATTTGAACCTGTACTAATATTAAGGAAAGAGCAACTCTGATTTTTAAAAAAGCTCATAGGAGACAAAAATAGAAAGTAGAAGCTAAAATAATTTAAATTCATACATAGCAACTTTATGCAAAAATTGAAAAGAATTTAGGAAATAATGATACATTTTTCATAAATATAGGGTCCTCACATGTTTAAATTAACTATATTGGGATATGCCCTATCCGTAATATTTTTGGACAATTGAATGTTTTGGTCTTCAGCCTTTACAAGGTATTTGCTAGATGTCTCCTATATGAAAATAAGTTACTACTGCCAAGCATTGACTACTGAAGTTACAAACTAGTTGGATTCTCTGGTTGAAAATTACTAACTGTATCATCCACTGTGATTTAGGACAACTTCACAGAAGCAGCACAGGCCTAATTGGATGCAATATATATAAGGATTCTCTAGAGAGAGATTCCCATTTTATTTCCTCACCCAAGCTGAGAATCATACAATGTGGCTTATTAAAAATGCCCATGGGGTGTGAAGGGTAGAAATCTATTTAAGCTTTAAAATTTCCCAAGAATTCAAATGGTTTTGAGTAGTTATTTTATTTCATTAGATAAAAATTAATATCCTTTGTAACCAGACCTGGATTTTGTCCTTGCTTTAAAACAGTATCATTTGTGAAAATGATGGTTTTATAGATGGAGATGAGATAGAGTTGTTTACACTTTAATTAATGGCTAGAACCTTAAGTTCTCTTTTTAGCTCACCAAAATGTCTGTTACTGCTTTTACATGAAAATAGCTCATCAATTCAAAATTACCAATGGTTTGAATTTACTTGACATCAATCGAAACACACACACACAGAGTCTCCCAGCACACATCAAACGTCTCTCTGGTGCAAACACTAACTTGAGAAAATTACTCATTAAATTAGTGAAAGAAACAAAACTGAACAAAGCTAATAAAAAAAACATGAAATAACAAAATTGATAAATCAAAAATATAATCTGTAACTTCTTTATCTGGCCAAAATATATCTTTGAACACCACAGAATTAGAGAAGGGAAAGAGTTTTGATATATTTAATATACAGATATTTAAAAACTTCCAATAAAAGATATATATATATAAAACATCTTGATATATCAAAACTTCCAATAAAAGCCAATGTTTTAAATGTTTTCTCTACAATTTCATTTTTAAAAGATAATTTGCTAATAAAAAACAATACTTAAATTGGATTTTCTTTAGTTTCTCTTCTTCATTTTGACTGAGTTTCTAGTGAGTACTGATAATGCCCACAAGACAAGCAGCAAGGAGACAGAAAGAAAAATTAAGCAACTGGTGAACATATCAACTGACTGGTCCATCCCTGAATAATTGAGGGCTCACTATATTTCCTTTAATAGTCATATATGATAGGTATTAGAAACTGAAAGTTAAGAAGCTTGATGTGCATGCCGTGGAAGAAGACATTTTAAATTTCTGGCTACACAAATTGTTAATATTTATATGTCTACATATTGTGATAAGGGTACTTACAAACAACAGCCTAGCAAACCTATACGGTCTCTCAAATTTTGTGATCTTGGAAAGTGAGTTGATTTAAATCCAATCAACTGACTTTTCAAATAAATATGATCTTTTCAAGATTCATGTGATTATGTGTCATTTTCTAATATTTAAAACTGGCTAAACTGTTCATTTTCTAATATTTAAAACTGGCTAAACCCTTGGTCTAGCCATCATCACATTATATTTTAAGGAGAAACATGCATGCAACATCACATTATATTTTAAGGAGAAACAAATCAACCCAATAATTTTTCTCTATTAGCATATGAAATATCAGCTAGAGACTCTCAAAGAAAAAAATAGTTGACGCTCTGAACTCCTTAAATGAAATGTTTTAATTAGTTTGGCTAGCAAGGCTTAAGTAGATTACAGCACCCTTGAGCCAGGGAAACCTGCCTATGTCTGTGGGATAGAGTGTAGCTTTGGTCAAACAACACTCTTTGGTGAAGTAATTCTGCACATATCATTACTGAAATAAACTAAAAATTATGAAATTATTTAATATGCAAAACACTAAAGACCAAGGGTTTCACATGAAACATTAGACAGATTTAGTTAATTAGGCAGAGTCCCAGATTATTAGGTTCAAATTTAAAATGGTCCACAAGTGCATGTTATGAAGAGAGAAGAGGAGGAAGTCTATTGGTAGAAAAATACCAGCACGGGGAAAATAAAATAAAATAGATTATGGCATGAATTGAAATTGGAGAATCATGATGGTCTGAGGAGACTAGTTTATTTTTGCCCTCTGCTCTTTGAGCAACATCCTTTCTATGCCTTCCTTTCCTAGTCTGCAATATGAAGGGCTGAAATTAAGAAACATTTTAGTTCTAACTCTCCATAAATCAGCAATCAAGAATAAAATGTGTTCATAATGTTACAATAGCAATGACACCAGGTTTTTATAAGAACTTAGTCTATGAGATAAAATATTAGCATTTTACCTATATTGCATAATTTGAAATTTATAGCAATCCTTTGAGGTTGGCTTTATTTTATCCATTTGACAGATGTGGGAACTGAGAATCATTTAGTGGGTTGGTGGTCAATCCAAAATTGAAACCTGCATTTTTCGTTTGTTTGTTTTAAATGCTCTTTCTGATAAATCATAGGATTTTGAGAGAAAAATAATGAGACAGCAAAACAAAAACAAAACAAAACATAGCTTAATTTGAGAAAAGGAGGTGCAATCTTCATAATGACAACTCTATTGTAGAAAACCAACAAGGAACAGATGGCTTATTGAGAGAGGGCCAGTAGGCTCATGGCATCCTCATTGTGTAACAAAGGGCACCACCTAGTTATAGAATATGTTTTCTTAAAACACACCATTACTCAAAGTTATAACAAATTCTCATGTGAAAATGATGAAGGATAAGGTCAAGAAGAGAATTTTCAGGTATGTGGACACTGTAGATTTATAACTCTCATTAAAATTCTTGAGGCAGCAATGGTGTGACCTAGAAAGATATACTATGTGGAAGAAAGAGAGTGAAGAAGTTCCACTGTGATACAAAAGGGGGAAAAGTAAAGAAAGAGCAAGAAAAAAAAAACACACAAGAAAACAGCACTGTTACTATGAAAAATATATAAAGAATATAACTGTTAATACATAAAAGGAGAGATCTCTAAGTTCATATCCCGACTTGGGTCATAAAAAAAATCACTAAGCTGGAGATCTCTATTTTATCCTACCAGATAAGCAACATCTCTTGGTTAGGAAGAATGATAAACAACCCTTCTCCCCTGGGTGAATGCCAAGCCAAGCTCAAAGTAAGAAACCAACAATTATTTGTCCCCTATGACATTAAGTGCCAGATGCTGAAAATCGTATCAGTGGGAGTAGAACTGGTATTCCTTGAAATTTAGTTAATGAACAGAGACTCCATATCCCATCAATAAGTCATTTTATTCCATTGGCCAAATGATTATAGAATACAAAAAAAAAAAAAAAAGAAAAAATATCTGCTCTAGACAAGACCATATGTTTTTAAAATCTCCTTCTCCCTTGGTTTGTACCTGAAATTGTGACTAAACTTACTTAATTACAAAAATAAGTCAATGATAATTTAGCCCATTTTTAAAGCAAATTAGAATTAGAAGCTTTACAAATAAGATAAGATACATGTCTATAGCTTGAATGGATCTGAGGGAGGTTGAACAAATTAGATTCTATATCATCTATGTTTATATTTATATGTATTTTGAATGGTTAGTTGGATGGATTCATCAGATGATGGTTTGTAAGTGTCATGTTGAGTACTAGGAGTTAGTGTTTTTAGTAAGGCATTGCTTCAAAATTGCCCATTAGACACTTGCTAATGGATATTTACACTCTACCTCAGTAGAGTCTGGCACCATTAGTTATTGTGTTCAATGATATGCAGTCTCTAGGATCCCAAAGTACCAAACAACTTAAAAATTATTTTATTATTTTTATTTTTAAAAAATTTTGGGGGGTGTTTCCTTTTTTTATTTAAATTCAATTAATTAACTTATAGTGTATTATTAGTTTCAGAGGTAGAGGTCAGTGATTCATTAGTTGCATAGAACACCCAGTGCTCATTCCATCATATGCCCTCCTTTATGCCCATCACCCAGTTACCCCATCCCCCCCACCCATGTCCCCTCCAGCAACCCTCAGTTTCTTTCCTATGCTTAAGAGTCTCTTATGGTTTGTCTCCCTCTCTGATTTCATCTTGTTTTATTCTTCCCAGGTTTGTTTGTTTTACTAACCAGAATCATGCTGTATGTATTGCTCTTTGATGTGCTTGCTGGAGATGTTCTCAGCCCAGCACACTCCTTTTATCCATTCTATATTCCACAGAAATAATGTTACTGTTTGGGTTGCTTCATTTTGCTGTTATAATTATGCCCACTTTTGTGCACAAACTTGAGCACAGGGGCTGGAACTTGAAGGGAAGTGTGCCAGTTTGAGCCCTTGGCAATCTGAGGTGAAGGCGTGTTGACTTGACATTGAGCAGGTAGCAGGCCTTGTATGCTGACTTGGGCAGGGGCGTGGCTAGACTGTGAATACAGTCCTATGGCATCATGTGTGATAGGGAAATACTGGTTTTGCTTTTTAACTTTTGTTTTTCTGGGAAACTCTATCTCTCCTTCTATTCTAAATGAAAGCCTCACTGGATAGAGTATTCTTGGATGTAGATTTTTTCCTTTTAGCAGTTGGAATTTATCATGCCACTCTCTTCTGGCCTGCACAGTTTCTGCTGAAAAACCCACTGATAGCTGTATGGGGTTTCCCTTGTATGTCACTGCTTTCCTTTCTCTTGCTGCTTTTAAAATTCTCTCTTTATCACTACTTTAGGCCATCTTATAAGATTTTTAAAGTGATGGTTTAAAAATAGGCCATGCTTATGGAGGTAATCACACACAAAAAATTTTAATGCATCTGACCTACAAGAATAACAACTAAAGTCACTAACTCATGGGGATATAAAAGTGCACACATAATTTGCCAGGTCACAAAACTGCTGGGAAAGTCTTGCTCTCTGGTGTAAGAAATCATATCATGCTTACCCTTTCCTTGGAGCCAGAATGCCTACAAACTCTCATAATACAACTAGCTGTTTCCTTTATGCATTTATTCTCCAGAAGCCAAAAAAGGCAGTCACAGAAAATTTAGATTCACTAGTATCTAAAAGTTTATGCTATAAATTAATCATTCTTTAAAAATTAATTTCTCTGAAATGATTTATCTATTCAAAGACATTCAATAGATTTGTACCTTCTATGGGATAAATCTGAGATTCTTAGAATGGCTTACAACTCTCTGCAGTACCTAGCCCCTTACTTTCTCTGTCCATCATTTCCCACTTCTCTCCTATCTCAAAACTTACAGTCCCACAAAACCAAGAACTAAATACAGTGGATCCTTGAACAATGCAGAAATTAGAAGCACCAAACCCCATGCAGTTGAAAATGTGCATATAACTTTTGATTGCCCCAAAACCAAACTACTAGTAGCCTATGGTTGACCAGAAGCCTACCAGTAACATAAATAGTCGATTAACATGTATTTTGCATGTTATATTTATTACATACTGTATTCTTACAATAAAGTAAGCTAAAGAAAATACAATGTTATTAAAAAATCATAAGGAAGAGAAAATGCATTTACAGTGCTGTATCAAAATAAATCTACTTTTAAGTGGACCTACCCAATTTAATTCTGTGTTGTTCAAGGGTCAACTATAATTACCTAAACATGGTGTGTTACTTCATGCTTTGTGCTATGGTACACATTGCTCTATATTCCCAGAATTCTGTTCCCCCTTCTCCATGCATGTACATGCAAACACCTTCTGCCTTCTCTGACTCCTACATAAGCCCATGATTCTTACTTCCTCCCATGCTTCCATTGAAACTCCTATGTGCCTCAAATGTAGTATGCTTGGCATATTTTTTCACATGTATTTTTGCTTGAGAACCATGATGATCTAATTCCAAGCACAAGGTGCTAGGAATAATATAATATAGTAATGTAGTTTATAGTAATATAGCATAGAGTTTAAAAATGAAGGGCTGTGATGGAAGAGAGGGGGATCCAAGTTCCAAACAAAATTTTTTTTTCAGCTGGGTGACTTAGAGCAAGTATTCTGCATCTCTGGGCTACAGCTTCCTCATTTGTAAGACAGGAGTAATCACAGTCCCTCCATCATATGGTTGTGACTATTAAATACAATGACACATGTGACAAGTAAGAAGATTCACTGATACATAGTAAAAACTAGTCTATAAATATTTGTTTTTATTAATATTTTAAATTCTATTTAAATCTCTGGCTCATAGCAGAAGCGTAATAAATAAGTTGAATAAAACGAATGAATGGATGATTGAAGACAGGTTGCACTGACTTCTGTTGTTTCTCTCATTTTTGTAACACAGACCTTCCATCTGTATTCATCGCCCACGTGCACTTGTACCAGGCAGAGAAGAGGTATCCAGACACTAACTGATCAGCCCAAGCAACACATCACTACGCTAAATTTTCAGTGCCCATAGGAACTTAACAAACAAATAAGAAACTCAAGTAAAGTATAGTAGTTTAAACAGATTCACTTGAGAAATGTTAAAAACAGAATAATAGGAATTCAAGTTCTGGAGAACATTTGAGTTAGTGTCTCCCACATCACTCTTCAATTACATAGCTTCATTATATGGTTGGCCTCATATAGTATATAGACAAGACCAGTGCCTCTAAGACTTTAAAGTGCATATGAACCACCTGAGAAGTTAAAGTGTAGAGTCTGATTAAGAAGTTATGCAGATGGGAAGCGCTGATACATTTGTTGTTTCTGAGACCATATGTTCTATAGCAAAGAGAGTTCAGTGTGCAAATTTTATTTATTAATTTATTTTTAATTTTTTAAAAGATTTTATTTATCTGAGAGAGAGAGAGAGTGCACAAGAAGGGGGAGGGAGAAGAAGTCTCCCTGCTCAGCAACATGGGGCTCCATCCCAGGACCCTGAGATCATGACCTGAGCCAAAGGCAGATGCTTAGCCACCTAAGCCACCCAGGCACCCCAGTGTGCAAATTTTATAGAGCTAAAGAATCAACTGAGGTGCTTGTTAAAAATAGAGCAGTGATAGAATGTCATGCCTGGAAATCAGTTGGATATAGCAGTAAGGAAGAGTGATAGAGTTAAAGGTAATATATACCATTACTTCATAAAAATAGAGAGCTTTCAAGGTGCAGGGACTCAAACATTTTACAAGTTTTAACTCATTTAGAAAGGCCTTGAGTTTTGAACTTGGGTAATTGAATGAAGATTCCCATTTCACATGCAGAGAATAAAGGAGATGGGGAGAATACTGAGGGTAGAGGGAGATAATGTGTTTGCTTTTGGAAATGTTTGAGAAGTCTACATACCCTTTGGGTGGTGATGTCTACCATGCTGTTGGTGACATAGATCCCACGTTGAAGAGACAGATCAGGGCTGGAGATATAAATTTATGGCTCTTCCTGTCCATGCATTAATGGTACTTTGTACAACAAGAAGAGGGGTAGAGTAAAGGTTGGAATTTTTGGGACATAAATACTGAGGGGAAGGGAGAGAAGACAAAAAAGTAAAAAATAAAGATGACCAAAGTGAAGTAAAAGGAAAATCAGGAGGAAAAATGTAAAAAAGGAGAACATTTAAAGAAAGATATTGTGGTAAAAATGTCATTTTTCATTCACTGTAAGTAGGATGTGAATGACAGCAAAAATTTGGGAATTAGGCAGTGAGTGGTAAATTTTAGGAATACATTTCAGTTGCATTAAGTGTGATAAAGTGAATGAGAAGTTGGGACAGAGGCCAAGTGGACTATTATTGCTTTGAGGATTTTGACAAAGCAGAAGGAATTGGAACTAGAGGGTAAGGACCATGGTATTATTAAGGTTTTGAAAGAAAAAAAAAAAAACCCTTTAGCATGTAAACAGAGCAAAAAGAGCCACTGAAGATGGAGAAGCTAAAGGTACAAGGTAGTGATGGAAGGTCAGCAGGGTGCAGAGTGATTATTGATGGAATAAGTCTTAGGAGAGACCACAAAGTGAGAGAACAAGTTTATGTAACAAATGCAATATCTCACAGTGTTTATGGCTTCAGTGTTTGGAGTCAAGCATCTCAGTTTTAATCCTGACTCTCCCACTTATCAATCCTGTGAACCAAGAAGTTACTAAACCTCTATGTGCCTTGGCTTCATATCTGTCAAATGGGAAACTACTAGTACCCGCCTACCCCCAATGTTATTGGGAGGATCAAATGAGATAAAGCTTATGAGAACAGGACACACTGCTACTGGGTAAGTGTCCTCCAAGAAGTAACTGTTATATTCAAGAGAGAAGTGCAAGGAGCCATTGTGGAAAGGAACAGGATCACTGGTCTTTGTGATAAAGCAAGAAAGGAAAAGGGGATAAAAAACTTTGCAAAGGATACCTAACAATGAAGTTATATTCTAAATACACATGGAGAATTCTTTTATTCTTTTTATATTGTTTATAAAGTGACTGTTAAACATTCCATACCTCTAAGGAATATTAACACTCAGTTATTCATTGCTAAGGGAAATAAATATCTTTCTTCTAATTCAGAGTAACACTAACCACAACTGCTTAATTTCAAAGTTTTTTAGTCTTTGTCTAGATAATGGTTTAAGGTACAGACTTCAAGAATCATTATCAACTATTTCTATTAACTACATAGAAATATATGATACTAAAATTTCAGGTTTTTACTTCATCTCCCTGTCTACAAAATGCAGTGATATAATCTGGGAATGATTTCTCTGCTTTGCATGGTCCCTGCTCTACTGTATGGATACTCTTGGCATTTTAATAGGAAAAAAAGGCAATTTCGAGTGAATATGACTTGAAAAGGACTCTGCCCATTGCTAAGAAAAATGGATTCCAGGATATTTCCTTCTATTCTTAGCAAACACTGCCTATTTGTTTTATTTTTAAACACTTTATTCTCACTCTCATGAAGACTACATTGAAATCAGAGTAATTTGTTCTCTTACTTTGACTCTTCTAGAGGATTTTATAAGAAAATTATATATGATAGACTCAAGCTTTGCATTCTTCCATTATACTGAGCATTTATAAAGGAATAATTCAGCAATGATATATACCATTGTGGTTGTATATTATGTAGGTAATGGGTAGTCTGTGTTTCAAAGTGATTTTTACAACTATTATCATCTTATGTAGTCCATACAAGAGCAAAATACATTATGGCTATATTTCAGGTGAGAAATCTGACATGATGAGAGCAAAAAATTTCCCCTTAGTCAGATAGCAAGCTTAGAAATGCTAAACTGTTAAAAGCTTCATTGTTCACATTGTAAAAAGCTATTCTTAAGCTATTTTTGAGAGCTTTTGTAAAGGTTTACTCTTCCATGAAATCACTGAAGAAAAGGATAAACAACAAATTCTCACTTTTTCTATTTGATTCTTTCATCAGCACTTTAACATCTATGAAACTGCTTATGTTTAATATACAATCTGCATGCAGAAGAATGACTTCAATTAAGAGAAAGCAAGGATTCAATGATCTAGGAGGTTCCTGTGTTTATTTTCTTAAAGGTGAACAGAGGTGAAAAAAATGTTAACTAATTGGATTCCCATTGCATCCTGATTGGACATAAACCAAGCAAACTCGTAGTCATCTTCTGTGATAAGCCATTGAGAGAGCCTGTAAGACACATTAGCTACCAGCAAAGGTAGAGCAATCAGTGCCATGATGTCACACAGAGGTTTTCCACAGTTTGAATCTCATCAAGTTATAATAGGCTCTTTTCTCCTATCTCCAAATATGCTTTGAATTGACAGGAGACATCATTCTCCCTGAGTAATTCTTCTAAAATCCTGGGAAATATTCTTCTAGAGGAAAAGAAGTTATATGAGACATTTTGGGACTCTTGAGTATATAAGAAACCTTTTGTATGGTGTTTAGAATGCTTCCAAATGAGAAAAGTCTGAGTGAGAAAAGTTTATGCTAAAAAAGCCTCTAGCCAGGACCAATGTGTCAACAGATTTTCAATGACAGTGGAATCTAAAGAGTTGTGAGGCTATGTTCTGAGATGGTATCCTGATTAAATATTAGAGAATAATTCCCTGCATTATACACTGACTCTCATTCTTGGAAAATTATATTCTTAAGCAAACCCTGCCTTTAAGAGGTAAAATGTGATCTAAGGTCAATATGCAATTTCAAAATTCAGATATCCACTTCAGATAGGATTGAGTAACAGAGAACAAATTTACTACCATGCTTGAAACAACTAAAAACAGAAACCAAAACCAAACCAAGCCAAACCGAACCAAAAACAAAAACAGGAAACCAGGCAAAAAACATGAAACAATGGTTGTCAAAACACTGAATGTCAGGCAGTGAAGTATAGTGATTCTGAGAGACGGCGAGTAAATTAAGTTAGCTATAAGACCTACCTGCTAAAGAGATTCCAAGACATGGTACAGAGAGGACAAATTAGGCAGAACTCTGAGGTCTCCATGAACAGAAAATAGTTGGTGGGAGTCATGGAAGGCTTCATGAGCTTGTGTGAGAGTACTAGAGGGATGAGATCTACATAAACACTCCGGCCCTGCTCCTGGAACTGAACCGTATTTTTAGACAGAGATTTTTTTTTTTTCTTCCTACCAAAACATTCCAATGACTTGGTCAGGGCTTTCTCAGAAAGGCTTTCACTTTTGAGTTCCTTGAGTTTAAAGGATTACTTTTTAAGAACCACTTTTTTTTCACCACATCAAAAACTAATGATGTATTGTATGGTGACTAACATAACATAATAAAATAAAATTAAAAGGAAAAACATAATTTATCATATATGTAAAAAAAACACTTTTTTTAAATGGAAAAACATATTTTTTAAGTGTACATATAATTTCTAAAGCAGTAGAAGCAAGTTCATTTTGAAGACCACGTAAAGAGTCAACGTCATGCAACGTTCATTGTATCAATTTATTCAAATTATGTACATGTTCATACCAGGATGAAAAGAAGCTCAAACCTCACTATAAAACTTGATCATGTTTTTAAGACAAAAATGGAGTCTTCTCCAATGTTGATTTTTAAACTGTCCTGAAGGAATTCATGCAATTGTTAAGCTTCTAACCAGGAGAGAACTTAAGGACTTGAAGACTCAGTCCCCTTATTTTCGGGGGCGTGACTACAAGTCCCCCAACCCCTTTGGATATTGCTTAAATGTGGCAAAAGGATTTTTAGCTTTTATGACTAAAATGAAGATAATGGATTTTGATTTATGGATTCTGCAAAAACAGAGCACACTTGCAGAGAGTGCCCTCAGTTTTCAGCTAAAGAAACTACCTGAGTTAGGGAAGGAACCACTCACCTCATGCTATACAGGGCTTTGGGTGGAATACTCAGAGGAATTTGCCTTAATAGTGGGACAAACTTAGACCTAGACTGAACACTGTTCTGACCTGCTAAACAAAGCTTAAAATCAAGATGCAAATGAATCAAACTACTTCCAAATAACTTTAACTGAATATCACGATAAAGCTCAGTCACATTTAGATACATGCAAAAATATCCAGAAATCCAAAAAGATAAAATTCACAATCTCTGTCATCTAATTTAAAAAAAGAATCACAGGTGCCTGGGTGGATCAGTCAATTGAGCATCTGACTCCTGATTTTGCCTCAAGTCAGGATCACATGAGTGTGGGATGGAGCACCGTGTCAGCTCCATGCTCAGCATGGAGTCAGCTTGAGATTCTCTCTCCCTCTGCCTCTGCCCATCCCCCTGCTCTCTCCCTCCCAAATGAATAAAATCTTCAAAAAAATCAGACAAAGAAACAGGGAAATATGACTCATAATGAGGAGAAAAAGCCATTGAAATCCTCCCAGAAATAACACCAGGATAGAATATTATACAAGGGTACTAAAACAATTTTTTGAGATTAAACATACTGCAAAGCGTCAACAGTAGATTAGCATTACAGAAAAATAGATTAGTGAACATAAAGACAAATAAATAGACTCTATGCAAAATGAAATGGAGGGAGAAAAAGCTTAGAAAAAAACTAACAAAACATCAGAGAACTGTGTGACAACTTCAGGTTGCCAAATATACATGTAATATGAGTCCCTGAAAGAAAGAAGGGTAGGAACAGAAAAAAATATTTGAAGAAATTAATGGCCAAAATTTTTCTAAATTTGATGAAAACTATAAAGCCACAGATCCAAGAGGTTCAAAATACTTAAAAACCACAAGAAAAATGAAGGAATCTGTACCAAGTGATGTTAGAGGCAAGTGCCTTCAAAACACTGATAAATGGTTCCACAAACAGAAGGAAAGATACTCCATACTCATGGATTGGAAGAACATATATTGTTAACACGTCCATACTATACAAAGCAATCTACAGATTTAATGCAATTCCTATGAAAACACGAACAGCATTTTTCACAGAATTAGGACAAATAGTCCTAAAATTTGTATGGAACCATAAGGACCCCAAATAACAAAAGCAATCTTAAAAAAGAAAACCAAAATTGGAGATACCACAATCACAGATTTCAAGATACTACAAAGCTGTAGAAACCAAAACAGTATGGCACTGGCACAAAAATAGACACATAGATCAACAGAACAGAATAGAAAGCCCAGAAATGAACTCACAGTTATATGGTCAATTAATCTTTGACAAAGGAGGCAATAATATAAAATAAGAGAAAAACAGTTCCTTCAAAAAATGGTATTCAGAAAACTGGACAGCTACACTGGACCACTTTCTCACACCATATGCAAAAATTAACTCAAAATAGATTAAGGACCTAAATGTGAGAACTAAAACCATAAAAATCCTAGAAAAGAGCACAGGCAGTAATTTCTCTGACATCGGCCATAGCAACATTTTTTTCTAAATATATCTCCTGAGATGAGGGAAACAAAACAAAAACTATTGACACTGCATCAAAATAAAAATCTTCTGCACAGCAAAGGAAATAATCAACAAGACAAGTTACGGAATGGGAGAAGATATTTGCAAATGACATATATGATAAAGGTATAAAATCCAAAATATATAAAGAACTTACACAACTCAATATCAAAGAAGCTTTGTCCAATTAAAAAATGGAGAGGAGACATGAACAGACATTACTCAAAAGAAGACATACAATGGCCAGGAGACACACGAAAAGACATTCAACTTCACTCATCATCACAGAAATGCAAATAAAAACCACAATGAGATATCACCTCACAACTGTCAGAATGGCTAGTATCAAAGAGACAAGAGCTCTCTCGGCAAGATGGTGGAGGAGTAGGAGACCTGGATTTCATCTGGTCTCAGGAATTCAGCTGAATGGGGATCAAACCATTCTGAACACCTACGAACTCAACAGGAAATCGAAGAAGAGAGTAGCAACAACTCTCTGAGCAGAGAAGCGACCACTTACTGGAAGGTAGGACATGCGGAGAAGTGAATCTGAGGCAATATTCAGGAGGATAGACGGCGGGGGAGGGGGCCTCCGTCGGCCACTTCTGTCAAGTGATAGAGCCACGGAGCACAAAATTGGAACTTTTAGAAGCCGGCTCCGCTGGGGGACGTCGCTCCAGTGGCTAGGTGGGGGGTGGAACCCTCGCAGGACAGTGTGGTCTCAGGACCCTTTGGGTCACAGAAAAACCGGGGGTGCCTGAGTGCGGCAGAGCTCCCAGGTATTGGAGCGGGGAAGCCGGCTGCAGAGACGGAGCCAAGGCTCGGGCTCTCAGCTCGGGGTTGCCATAAACTGTGATCTGCGGCCCAGTCGGGCCACTGCTCCTCTAGCAGGGACCCAACAAGCGGCAGAGCCGGGGAGACTCCCATTCCTCCCCTGGGAGGAGCAGCGCGGGAGCGCATCGCAGGGGTCTGCTGGGTTTGGAGACTCCACACCGAGTGGGATGCCAGAGATAGAAACGCTCAGTCACAGGCCGGGTGAGCATGGAGTGGGGCTGGAGACTGGGGACATGGGAGTGACTGCTTTTCTCTGGGGGCGCCCTGAGGAGCAGGGCCCCGAGTTCTCAGCTCCTCCAGGTGGAGATTGGGAGGCCATCATTTTCAAGCTGGTCCTCTAAAGCTGTACCGAGAGCTTGCAGGGAACAAAACCTCCTGAGAGCAAACCCGAGCAGCTTGCTTAGCCCGGACCCACAAGGGCGGGGCAATTCCGCCTCCGGCAAAGACATTTGGGAACCATGGCAACAGGCCCCTCCCCCAGAAGATCAGCACGGACAGCCAGCAAGCTAAGACCAAGTTTACCGATCAAGGAGAACGGGAGAACTCCAGCGCTAGGGGAATACTGCACATAGAATTCATGGCTTTGTTTTACCATGATTCATCAGTTTTTCAAAGTTAATTTTTTTAACTGTTTTTTTTTTAATTTTTTCTTTTTCCCCTTTTCAACCAACATCTTATCAATCACTTTTTTAAAAAATATTTTTTATTTTTCATTTTTAGAGTCATATTTTATCCCTTCATAATAGTTACCCTTATTTTTGGCATATATATATAAGTTGTTCTCTCTTTAAAATTTTGACATACAGTTTCTTCTAACAGATCAAAATATACCCTAAATCTCTAGTGTATGGCTTTGTTCCAGTCTCCTGCCTGATCACATTCTCTCCCTTTTTTTTCTTTTTTTTTAAATCTTCTTTCTTTTCTCAAACAACTTTTTTTTTTTTTAAGATTTTATTTATTTAATTGACACAGAGAGAGAGACAGCGAGAGAGGGAACACAAGCAGGGGGAGGGTCAGAGGGAGAAGCAGGCTTCCCGCGGAGCAGGGAGCCCGATGCGGGGCTCGATCCTAGGACCCTGAGATCATGACCTGAGCTGAAGGCAGTCGCTTAACCAACTGAGCCACCCAGGCGCCCCTCAAACAACTTCTTATCTTATCAATTCCTTTTATAAAATCTTTTATAATTTTCATCTTTGCAGTCATCTTCCATCCCTTCATTGTATCAACCCTTATTTTGTACATATATAAGTCTTTCTTCCATTAAAATTTTAGGAGGCACTTTCTTCTAACAGACCAAAATACGTCCAAAATCTAGTGTGTGGCACTGATCTATGCACTAGCCTGATCATATTTGATCATATTCTGGTTTTTTTGTATTGTTATGTTTTTGTTTTTATCTTTTCCTTTTTGTTTTGTTTTTTTTCTTTCTTTCTTTTCTCTTTCTTTTTTCTTTCTTTCCCTTTCTTTTCCCCTGGTTTCAGGTCTTTTCTGATTTGTAGAGAGTATATTTGCTGGGAATGTTGTTAATCTGTTAGCATTTTGTTCTCTCATTCATCTATTCTCCTCTGGACAAAATGACAAGACGAAAAAAATCACCTCAGCAAAAAGAACAAGAGGTAGTACCGTCAGCCAGGGACTTACTGAATATGGACATTAGTACGATGTCAGACCTAGAGTTCAGAATCATGACCTTAAAGATACTAGCTGGGCTTGAAAAAAGCATGGAAGTTATTAGAGAAACCCTTTCTAGAGAAATAAAAGAACTAAAATCTAACCAAGTGGAAATCAAAAAGGCTATTCATGAGGTGCAATCAAAAATGGGGGCACTAACTGCTAGGATAAATGAGGCAGAAGAGAGAATCAGCGATATAGAAGACGAAATGATGGAAAATAAAGAGGCTGAGAAAAAGAGAGAGAAACAACTACAGGATCTGAGGGCAGAATTCGCGAGATAAGTGATACGATAAGACAAAACAACATTAGAATAATTGGGATTCCAGAAGAAGAAGAAGAAAGAGAGAGAGGGGCAGAAGGTATATTGGAGCAAATAATAGCACAGAACTTCCGTAATGTGAGGAAGGAAACAGGCATCAAAATCCAGGAGGCAGAGAGAACCCCTCTCAAAATCAATTAAAAAAGGTCAACACTCCGACATCTAATAGTAAAATTTACGAGTCTCAGAGACAAAGAGAAAATCCTGAAAGCAGCTCGGGAGAAGAGATATGTAACCTACAATGGTAGAAATATTAGATTGGCAACAGACCTATCCACAGAGTCCTGGCAGGAAAGAAAGGACTGGCATGATATCTTCAGAGCACTAAACGAGAAAAATATGCAGCCAAGAATACTATACCTAGCTAGGCTCTCATTGAAAATTGAAGAAGAGATAAAAAGATTCCAGGACAAACAAAAACTAAAGGAATTTCAAACACGAAATCAGCCCTACAAGAAATATTGAAAGGGGTCCTCTAAGCAAAGAGAGAGTCTAAAAGCAGCATAGATCAGAAAGGAACACAGACAATATACAGTCACAGTCACCCTACAGGCAATACAGTGGCACTAAATTCATACCTTTCAATAGTTACCCTGAATGTAAATGCGCTAAATGCCCCAATCAAAAGACACAGGCTATCAGATTGGATTAAAAAACAAGACCCATCAATATGCTGTCTGCAAGAGACTCCTTTTAGACCCAAAGACACCCCCACATTGAAAGTGAGGAGGTGGAAAACAATTTACCATGCTAATGGACACCAAAAGAAAGCTGAGGTGGCAATCCTTATATCAGACAAATCAGATTTTAAACCAAAGACTGTAATAAGAGATGAGGAAGGACACTATATTCTACTTAAAGGGTCTATCCAACAAGAAGATCTAACAATAGTAAATATCTCTGCCCCTAACATGGGAGCAGCCAATTATACAAGGCAATTAATAACAAAAGCAAAGAAACACATTGACAACATTACAATAATAGTGGGGGACTTTAACACCCCCCTGACTGAAATGGACAGATCATCTAAGCAAAAGATCAACAGGGAAATAGACTTTAAATGACACACTGGGCCAAATGGACTTCACAGACATATTCAGAACATTCCATCCCCAAAGCAACAGAATACACATTCTTCTCTAGTGCCCATAGAACATTCTCCAGAATAGATCACACCCTAGGTCACAAATCAGGTCTCAACCAGTACCAAAAGATTGGGATTACTCCCTACACATTTTCAGACCACAATGCTTTGAAACTAGAACTCAATCACAAGAGGAAAGTCGGAAAGAAATCAAATACATGGTGGTTAAAGAGCATCCCACTAAAGAATGAATGGGTCAACCAGGAAATTAAAGAAGAATTAAAAAAATTCATGGAAACCAATGAAAATGAAAACACAACTGTTCAAAATCTTTGAGATACAGCAAAAGCAGTCCTGAGAGGAAAGTATATAGTAATACAAGCCTTTCTCAAGAAACAAGAAAGGTCTCAAATACAAAACCTAACCCTACACCTAAAAGAGCTGGAGAAACAACAGCAAATAAAGCCTAAACCCAGCAGGGGAAGAGAAATAGTAAAGATCAGAGCAGAAATCAATGAAATAGAAACCAAAACAACAGTAGAACAGATCAACGAAACTAGGAGCTGGTTCTTTGAAAGAATTCACAAGATTGATAAACCCCTGGCCAGACTTATCCAAAAGAAAAGAGAAATGACCCAAATCAACAAAATCATGAATGAAAGAGGAGAGATCTCAACCAACACCAAAGAAATCCAAACGTTTTAAGAACATATTATGAGCAACTCTATGCCAGCAAATTAGATAACCTGGAAGAAATGGGTGCATTCCTAGAGATGTACTAACTACCAAAACTGAACCAGGAAGAAGAGAAAACCTGAACAGACCTATAACCACTAAGGAAATTGAAGCAGTCATCAAAAATCTCCCAACAAACAAAAGCCCAGGGCCAGATGGCTTCCCAGGGGAATTCTATCAGACATTTCAAAAAGAATTAATACCTATTCTCCTGAAACTGTTCCAAAAATAGAAATGGAAGGAAAACTTCCAAACTCATTTTATGAGGCCACCATTACCTTGATCCCCAAACCAGACAAAGATCCCATCAAAAAGAAGAATTACAGACCAATATCCTTGATGAATATGGATGCAAAAATTCTCACCAAAATACTAGCCCATAGGATCCAACAGTACATTAAAAGGATTATTCACCATGACCCAGTGGGATTTATCCCCGGGCTGCAAGGCTGGTTCAACATCCGCAAATCAATCAACGTGCTACAATACATTAACAAAAGAAAGAACAAGAATCATATGATCCTCTCCATAGATGCAGAAAAAGCGTTTGACAAAGTAAAGCATCCTTTCTTTATCAAAACTCTTCAGAGTATAGGGATAGAGGGTACATACCTCAATATCATAAAAGCCATCTATGAAAAACCTACAGCGAATCTCATTCTCAATGGGGAAAAGCTGAGAGCTTTCCCCCTAAGGTCAGGAATGCGGCAGGGATGTCCACTATCACCACTGCTATTCAACATAGTATTAGAAGTCCTAGCCACAGCAATCAGACAACAAAAAGAAATCAAAGGCATCCAAATCGGCAAAGAGGAAGTCAAACTCTCACTCTTTGCAGATGATATGATACTGTATGTGGAAAACCCAAAGACTCCACCCCAAAACTGCTAGAACTCAGACAGGAATATAGCCAAGTGGCAGGATATAAAATCAATGCACAGAAATCAGTGGCATTGCTATACACCAACAACAACACAGAAGAGAGAAAAATCAAGGAGTCGATCCCATTTACAATTGCACCCAAAACCATAAGATATACCTAAGAATAAATCTAACCAAAGAGGCAAAGGATCTGTACTCAGAAAAGTATAAAATACTCATGAAAGGAATTGAAGGAGACACAAAGAAATGGAAAAACGTCCCATACTCATGGAATGGAAGAACAAACATTGTGAAGATGTCAATGCTACCTAGAGCAATCTACACATTCAATGCAATCCCCATCAAAACACCATCCACTTTTTTCAAAAAATGGTACAAATAATCCTAAAATTTGTTTGGAACCAGAAGAGACCCCGAATAGCCAGAGCAATGTTGAAAAAGAAAAGCAAAGCTGGCGGCATCACAATTCCGGACTTCCAGCTCTATTACAAAGCTTTCATCATCAAGACAGTATGGTACTGGCACAAAAACAGACACAGAGATCAATGGAACAGAATAGAGAGCCCAGAAATGGACCCTCAACTCTATGGTCAACTCATCTTTGACAAAGCAGGAAAGAATGTCCAATGGCAAAAAGACAGTCTCTTCAACAAATGGTGTTGGGAAAATTGGACAGCCACATGCAGAAGAATGCAACTGGACCATTTCCTTACACCACACACAAAAATAGACTCCAAATGGTTGAAAGACCTAAATATGAGACAGGAGTCCATCAAAATCCTAAAGGAGAACACAGGCAGCAACCTCTTCGACCTCAGCCACAGCAACTTCTTCCTAGAAACATCACCAAAGGCAAGGGAAGCAAGGGCAAAAATGAACTATTGGGATTTCATCAAGAAAAGAAGCTTTTGTATAGCAAAAGAAACAGTCCACAAAACCAAAAGACAACCGACAGAATGGGAGAAAATATTTGCAAATGACATATCAGATAAAGGGCTAGTATCCAAAATCTATAAAGAACTTATCAAACTCAACACCCAAAGAACAAATAATCCAATCAAGAAATGGGCAGAAGACATGAACAGACATTTTTCCAAAGAAGACATCCAAATGGCCAACAGACACATGAAAAAGTGCTCAACATCACTCGGCATCAGGGAAATCCAAATCCAAATCTCAATGAGATATCACCTCACACCAGTCAGAATGGCTGAAATTAACAAGTCTGGAAAGGACAGATGTTGGCAGGGATGCGGAGAAAGGGGAACCCTCCTACACTGTTGGTGGGAATGCAGGGTGGTGCAACCACTCTGGAAAACAGTATGGAGGTTCCTCAAACAGTTGAAAATAGAGCTACCATATGACCCAGCAATTGCACTACTGGGTATTTACCCCAAAGATACAAACGTAGGGATCCAAAGGGGTACGTGCACTCCAATGTTTATAGCAGCAATGTCCACATTAGCCAAACTGTGTAAAGAGCCAAGATGTCCATCGACAGATGAGTGGCTAAAAAGGTGTGGTATATATACACAATGGAATATCACGCAGACATGAATAGGAATGAGATCTTGCCATTTTCAACGAACTGGAGGGTGTTATGCTCAGTGAAATAAGTCAATCAGGGAAAGACATGTATCATATGACCTCACTGATATGAGGAATTCTTAATCTCAGGAAACAAACTGAGTTTTGCTGGAGTGGTGGGGGGTGGGAGGGAGGGGGTGGCTGGGTGAGAGGCATTGGGCAGGGTGTGTGCTATGGTGAGCACTGTGAATTGTGCAAGACTGTTGAATCACAGATCTTGTACTTCTGAAACAAACAATGCAACATACGTTATGAAAAAAGAAAAAGAAGAAGATAGCACGAGGGCAAGAATCAAGGCGAGTAAGTCGGAGGGGGAGACGAACCATGATAGACGATGGACTCTGAAAAACAAACTGAGGGTTCTAGAGGGGAGGTGGGTGGGGGGATGGGTTAGCCTGGTGATGTGTATTAAAGAGGGCACATTCTGCGTGGAGCAGTGGGTGTTATGCACAAACAATGAATCATGGAACACTACATCAAAAACTAATGATGTAATGTATGGTGATTAACATAACAATAAAAAAATAAAAAAAAAGAGACAAGAAATAATATGTGTTGGCAAGGATGTTGATAAAAGGGAACCCTTGTACACCATTTGTAGGAATGCAAACTGATATAGCCACTGTAGAAAACAGTTTGGATGTTCCTCAAAAAATTGAGAATAGAATTACTATAAGATCCAGTAATCCCCTAATTTACCCAAAGTTTAAGAAAACACTAATAAGAAGATATATGCACCCCATGTTTATTGCAACATTATTTACAATAGCCAAATTATGGTAGCAATACAATATCATATATATATATATAAAATTTATATATGATTATATTTATATAAATATAATATATAAATATGTATATTTATATATACAATTTACATAATATATATAATTTATATATAATTATATAATTTATATATATAAAATGGGATATTTTTCAGCTATAGAAAAGAATGGAATATTGTCATTTGAAGCAACATAAGTGGATCAAAAGAGTATGAAGTTAAGTGAAATCAGTCAGAAAAGACAAATACCATATTATTTCACTCATATGTGGAATTTAAAAAACAAAACAAACAAACAAAGAAAAAAAGAGACAAGCCTAAAAACAGACTCTTAACTATAGAGAACAAACTGATGGTTATCAGTGGGGAGGGGGGTGGGGAATGGGTGAAATAGGTGAAGTGGATTAAGCCTGCATTTATCATGATGAGCACTGAATAATGTGTAAAATTGCTATATTGTACACCTGAAACTAATATAACACTGTGTGTTAACTGTATTGTAATTAAAAAAAATTGATAAATATAAAATCCTAAAAGCAACCAGAGTAAAACAATATACTATGTAGGAAGGAACAATAATGACAGCCAATCTCTCAGCAGAAACAATGTAAGTCAGAAGGCAATTTAGTAAAGCCTTTAAAGTATTGGGGAAAAAAAAACAAAACTGTCAACCTAGAGTTCTAGATTGAGTTAAAATGTTTTTCAAAATTTGAGTGAAATAAAAAGAATTTTTAACACTTATCAAAGCTGAATTTAATAACTAGCTGACTTGTACTACAAGGAATTTTAGAGGAAGCCCATCAGGCAGAAGGAAAATGATGTGGAAATCTGGATCTGCACAAAAGAATGAAAAACACCAAAAAATGGTAGCTATGTGAGCAAACAAAAAGACTTATTTCTTACACTATTTAATTCTTTGTAAAAGCCAGCTGTTTAAACTATAGTAGTAAAAACATATTGAAGAATTTAAAATATTGTTGAAATAAAACATACGACAGCATGAGCACAAAGGCTTAGGATGGTAGAAATGGAAGTAACCTTAGGGAGACTTGCATACTATATGTAAATAGGTTTATCATTTGAATTAAATTGAAGATATATGAATACTCTAAATTTTAAAGCAATCACAAAAAATAACAATAAACCAGAGTTGCAGCATTTAAGTCAAAAAAGGAGCTAAAATTGGAATCATTAAAAAATAATTTAATATAAATAGAGGAGAGAAATAGGAAAAAAAGAAAAATAGGATAAATAAAAGCAAATAGCAAGCATGTTAATATCCACATCAGTACACATAAATGGCCTAAAAATGCCAACTGAAGATAAGAGATTGTCAGATCAGGTTAAAACCAAAACTCTGGAACAGTGCACCAAAAAGTAATGAGGTAATGTATGGTGATTAACATAACATAATAATAAAAAAAATTTAAAAATAGGAAACTCACTTGAAATATAAGTATGCAAGTTAGTTAAAAGTGAGATAATGAAACAAGATGTATCATGCCTATACTAAACCAAAAAGAGTGAGTCAATTTCCTAGGAGGACATAACAATTTTGAATTTTTATATTCCTAATAATGAAGCAAAATACATGAAGCAAATTGGTAGAATTGCAACGAAAATTAGACTAATCCTTGATGATAGTTGGAAATTTCAAGATTCTTCTCTCAATAAATGACAAAGAGAAAATCAAGAAGGACTTATGAGATGTGAGTAACACTGTCAATTAAATGACCTAATTGGCATTTATGGAACACTGTACAAAAGCAGAAAGTACATTCTTTTTAAGTGCGCATCAAACATTTATCAAGATAGACCATATTCTAAGCTGCAAAACAGGTCTCAATAAATCTAATATGTTTAAAACCATACAATGCATATTCTCTGACCACAATAGGATTAAAACAGAATATATGCAAAAGTCCCCAAATATTTGAAACAAAATAAAATATGTCTAAATAAGCCATTAACCAAAGAATCAGAGGAAAATTTGAAAGAATTTTGAGCTGATTGGAGATGAAAGTACAACATACCAATGAATCCAGGCCTGTATTTGTCTCCTGAGGCAGTACCTTAATTATCTGCCTTGTAATGGCCATCTCTACAGCCTCCTCTCCATTCATTCCCTTTCTCTTCATCAGTTTTTCAGGTGTTGCCTCTCCTGTCTGGCTACAACTGCTTATACTAGTAGAAGGCATGTGGAACATTGAGGGGTTGGGAAAAATAAAAAGATTTGGCCATGCCAAATTTATTGCTATGAATTCACTAAACATACATTAATGGATTTTTCATTGACTAAACGATGGATATTTGAGCTTCTGTTGCAAAAGTATCTCAGTGCGGTTTACAGAAATTATATGCATCTCATTTTCAATTCTTATCACAGCATTTGAGCCTTTTAGACTTATTTTAATTATGCAGATGATTTGTATTGGTGATCATGTTCTACAGATAACAGTATATATCAATTTGACCTTTTAATTTTCCATTCATTCACATAGATACTAAAGAATGATAATGCTTTGTAATCGACACCTGGGCATTGTCACATCTGTTTTTGTTCTCGGCAATAAAAAATGCATCATTTGTTTAAACTATACCCATATTTTTAAAAAAATTTCCCTCTGATTTACATGATTAACTTATTTAGTGAAGCAGAAGAAAGGTCTCATGCATTGTGCTTAGTTACAAACAACGTGTGACTGGATAAATAGCAATTGCACATCAGTCTGCCTGACTTCCTGTTATTATCTCCCAGCAGTAATACATTAAAAGTCAATGTTGTTGTTACATTCATATGTACACATTTTCACAGTGTTTCACTGTATATTACAAGCTTGATGCTTAGTTTTCTGCATTACCTTTACTTGATTGACCATAGAATTTTTAAAATAGATTTATAAAAATCATAAAGTTGTATACTTGTAGAAACCAACTGTGAGTGGCAAAATGATCAAGAAAAACACAAAAATATCCAACTACATTTTATTTTAACACAATGAAGAAGATGACAAACTGAAGATAGATCAACTGGAAAGTTTTGGAAGACCTACCATCCACTATCAGAATACATATCACACCACATTTTTTTTTTTTTTTTAAAGATTTTATTATTTGACAGAGAGAGACACAGCGAGAGCAGGAACACAAGCAGGGGGAGTGGGAGAGGGAGAAGCAGGCTTCCCGCCGAGCTCGGAGCCCTATATGGGGCTCGATCCCAGGACCCTGGGATCATGAACTGAGCCAAAGGCAGACGCTTAACGACTGAGCCACCCAGGCGCCCCCACACTATATTTTAAATATCTATTTTATTTTCTTTTAAATAAAGTTCCTGGAGGACCAAAAATGAACTTGCTGAGTTTTATACCCTCAGTGTATAGCACAGTTCCATACTTATAGTAAGGGTTAGAGAAAATATTTGTTGGATTGATGAATAATCTAATAATACATATTAATAATATAATACTGTTATATAGTAAATCAAATATGTAACTTTGGGAAGATGGCTATTAAAATTGGTTTTGAGTTTACATATTAATTCCTACATATATGAGAAAATGTTGGTGAATATCTGCATGAATATAAAATGTTTCTTTCTTTCCCAGTAGTTTGTGGCAGTTGTAAGAATTACATATGCTTTGAAGTTTGTTTGTGAGTTATTCATGTTACATAAATGATGTAATTTTTCGAAAACCCTCCATATCCTTATGTTAAATATTTAACTTAGAAATGAAAAATTTCGCACAATTCACTTCATAATGACATTTAAAAATTTTTTCACAAGTCAAAATGTCAAAATCTAACATTAGTTATTTAGATGTTGAAGGTTAGCATTGACAATGACAAAAGGTAGATCATGAGTATAAACAGAAATAACATTTTTATTGATAATACAAAGGATGTTAATTTAGCTATGTAGAAAATGTTGGAGCAGGATAACAGATGGACCTCAAAGTTTATTTGATTGGTTCTTCTTATTTTCTTACTCCACAGAAGTCATAGATGTCAGAAAACCGAGATCTGAAAATGGTATTCATTGTCTCAGCTCTGAAACAATGGATGTTAGAGAACATGATCATGCATGAATTATCTTCTTCTTGTCTAATGCCATGATTTGATTGGTGGTGGAGTTACTCATAAGCCCGATTACATTTGGATGAATTTGGGGTATTTTCAGGTGTGAGGGTTTTAGTTTTTTTTGTTTTTTTTTTTAAGGCTTTTAGGAACATTGAACATATGGGTGGGACACTAAATTATTTTGCCTCAACATTAAAATTGTTTAAATATCCACCAATGACATTGTTTTATAGTGCTATTGTGTGTTTAAGAACTGTTATAATAGTATATTTTATAACCATGGTAGGAACAAACAGAAATGAAAAGCTACTTATAGAGCAAGTGATAAACACACATCAAATGGGTTTTATGAGCAACAGAGTAGGTTATAACCATCCGAGGCTATTTACTGTAATGACAAAAATCTATTATAAAAGATGCAAATTTATTCTTAACTACAGGTACTGAAAAACCTTCTGAAAGAATTAACCAAGTTTGTTTTTCTTTTCCACATTACATAACACAGTTATTTTGGAAGAATTTTTTTTTTCTGGAGTTCTTAACTCCAAAAAAGGAAAAATGTTGATGGCAAAAATTTTCAACTCTAGGACTTATGACTCCTAATTAGCATGTTTGTGTATGTGTTTGTTTATTTCTCTTTTATCTCAAGCAGTCCTACATGTATAACAAACACTAATTTGAAATTTGATGAATTATATTTTTAAATTGTATGCTCTTATTTTTCTATAAACTATTTTAGGGCATTTATTTTTTTACAGGATATAAATATAATTAATTTGTAAAAATAAGAAAAAAATAACAAAAAAGGGACTCAACACTAGATTCTTATCTAGACGAGATTCAAAGGTTAGAAAACACAAATAGGAAGACCATAAAATACACTAGATTAAATGTAACTGAGCTGGAAATTTGGCTGAATTTAGGAATGATCAAGAGGGAAAAGGAAACTGATGAAATAAAAAAAAATCTCATTCACAATAACAACAGGAAAAAGACATATGCACATCATATTTCCACAGGGAAAATTGGATTGATTAGTAGGATGAATAATAAAAATTTTGTAGCAGTTACCCTCTTGTTCACTCCTTTGTCAGCACTGAAACAAAGCCAGGGGTTTGGGGGCACAATAGCTCTTGGGACACATGTAAGTAGAGGGTGGTGGACAAAACAATAAATCCTATAACTCCTTCCCAGATTTTTAAAATTATTGAGGTATAATATACAAACCATAAATGCACCTACTATGTTAAAGGTAAAATTTGATGAGTTTTGCTAAATATATACATTCATGTAACTTCTACCACAGTCAAGATAAAGAATATTTCTATCACTCCCAAGATTTTTCTCACTCCTCTTTCCAATTAATATTTCTGCCTCCAGCAAGTTTTACCATTTTAAACTTTATTTTTGTATTTTATTAGTTTTTTAAATCAAAAAGTAATGTATGCTTTTGAAATTGGGAAATATAACATTATTGACTTTTTAAAATGTTAATATTTCCTCTAACATGCTACTCTTAACTGAGGTAACCCATATCAGAAGTTTGAGAGGCATAACTTTGCGAAACTACCTATCTTTGTATTTACTTAAATGCTTATCATATCCGGAAAATTTGTATTTCTTTAAATGTTATTTTACCATTTTCATTGCTCTGCAACTTTCTTTATTCTTTGACTTTTCCATTTCTCTCAATTGCACACCATGGGCATCTCTCCAGATTCATTCTCATATAACTCATTCCCTTAAATAGATGTTTGTCAACTTTTTATTATTGATAAAATATGCTTGATTTTAGATTTTTGCCTTCAAACAATACTGCAACAGGTGCCTTTTTATGTAACATGATTTTTTTTGCCTGTGTTGTTATGAAACAGATCCCCCAAATTGGAAATGCTGGTAAAATACTCTACATTTTAATTACAACTGACATTGTTAGGTTATAGCAATTTGCATTTCTACCTAAAGGTAGAATAAACTTTGAACTCTAAATACGAAAAATCTTACAGTGTCTCTTTACTTCCACATATGTAATTTAAATAAAAAACTACAATAAATGTAAGAAAATCCAAACACAACTGACTTCCCATGATGATAACATTGTACATCTTTTAAAATGTTACATAACAGAATCTTTAAATAAAATTTTGGAACTCCTGCTTCTTTTAGAAATATTATAGCACTTTCCTCACCTGCTTTTGGTATAGTTTTCTTACTAGAACCAGATATTAATCTTCAAAAATATTTGACAATCTGAATGAAAAAAAGCACCTCATGTTTGTTTCAATTTACAGATTTCTGACTGCCAGGTAATTTGAGAATCTTTTCATAGATATATCAGCCATTTTATTTACTCACTTGTGAGTTTGCTCTTTAAAAATAAATTTCAGAAGCCATATACATATCATATGAAGCTAATAGTTGAATGGGACTTCTCATCTATTGTCTCATATGATCCTATCACAATTCTGTGCATGCAGTTAGACGTTGTTTGGCAAATGAGAATACCAAGTTCAACATTTACCAAATTTGTTCAAACTTACACTGTTAATTGTCATTCTTCACCTAAAGTTCATTTTCCATGAATCCTGGGTCATTGAACAAATACAGCCTGAATTCTAGCTCTGAACCAGGGAAGGTTTGACACCGGGTCAACAGAGAAGAACATGAACCATTGTCTTCAGTTAAGGATTTCACAGTCTCAGACCATATCATGCTTTCTAAAACATGCTTCCTCTTTTATTTTGGCTGTCAAATTTTCTAGTTTTACAGTAGCTCTTCAGGGTTCTCCCCCCACTGCTCCATGGGAATGTATTGAATACTGGGAGAGGAGAAAAGCAGCATTTATTGCTAGACTCTTCTTTCCCCCCTGGGGAACCCTTATATATATCAAACAGAAAGGAACTAGAGGTTAAGTATAGCTGGTGGGTGTCTCGCAAAATTGCAAAGCAGGGAGGATAAACTTATCTTTGTCATTCTTTCCCCACTTCTGTATGCTGGGGGCACCAGGATTCCATCTCAAAATAGAAAGGCATTCTTTATATTTTTATGTTTTTAATCTTTGGCTATCTTAACATCTATTTATCTCTTGCAAAATGGGATATCTGTTGTTTGGTAGTTGTTAGCTCACTTATTGTTAAGACTCTTATTATGTGCTGGGTCCTGTGCCAGACAAGGGGAATGCAAAAAACAAAGTAAGATTTGTTTTCTTTTGTTTTGCTTTTCCCCCACAAGGAGGAAGGAGAGAGAGCCAAGTAATTAGACACAGCATCCTCTGAGGCGGGAGAAAACTCTACACAGGGTGCTATAGGAGTAACCTTGGAGTTTGTGTGCCGGTGGAGGGCTTCTTGGAGAAGGTGGCACTTGTGGTGAGTGTTGAAACCAAAACAAAATGCCAGAGAAAGAACATCTCAAGATGGAGGAATACATAAAGCAGAGGAACTGGCATGGACAAAGGTGTCAAGATAAGCAGGGATAAGAGGTAAGCAAAGAAACAGCATACTTTGCAAGTGGGGGTAGAGCCAAGTGTGAGAAAATGGCGGCCAGATCCAGATCTTTGGGGGTGTTGCAGGAACTTGTTTTTATTAAACAGGCCAACTCCAGTTGGAAGTTAACCAGAGAAGTGAGTGATGAGATTTGGCTAAGGAAATCTCATTCTAGTTGTAAAATGAGGAATTGGTTGGAGGAGAGTGCAATCCAGAAGAACTCACAGGGACTCTTGGAAGCAATATGGGAGAGAGAGAATAAAAGCCTCAAGAAGTGGCAGGGGCTATGTGGTTGAAATTGCCTCTCTCTCACTCCCCAAAACTACATATCTGTTCGCTCAAGGTTTTTCTCCTTACTCATTCACTCACACATTCATTCATTTATTCAATTAATATTTATTTTGTTCCTTTTATAAACATTGAGGGTGCTGCAGTAAGCAAAACAAAGTCTGCTCTCTCTCAGGTACAATTTCCCCACACTTAATGAAATGTCTGCTTCAGTACTTGGTTATTGAGAACAATTTCCTTTTTTTAGCACCCAAAGGAAAACATGACTTTTGGTGACATTTCAAGCACTAAGACAAAGGATGAGATATTATGAATAAAAAAAAAAGCCATGGGCGCCTGGGTGGCTTAGTTGGTTAAGTAACTGCCTTCAGCTCAGGTCATGATCTCTGGGTCCTGGGATTGAGCCCTGTGTAGGGCTCCCTGCTCAGTAGGGGGCATGTTTCTCCCTCTTCCACTCTCCCTGCTTGTGCTCTCTCTGTCAAATAAATAAATAAAATCTTAAAAAAAAAAAGCTACTTCAATTTCTTGAAATTATATCACACATTTGCTTTCCTCGTAACATTTCATGTACTATTACAGTTTCAACATTTATTTATTTATTTATTTATTTATTTATTTTTAAAGATTTATTTATTTTATTTTGAAAGAGTGAGAATGAGAGAGAGAGAGAGAGAGCACATGAGAGGGGGGAGGGCCAGAGGGAGAAGTAGGCTCCCTGCTGAGCAGGGAGCCTGATGCGGGACTCGATCCCAGGACCCCAGGATCATGACCTGAGCCGAAGGCGGTCGCTTAACCAACTGAGCCACCCGGGCACCCCAGTTTCAACATTTATTGACAATCTATTTTCAATCTATTTCCAAAGCACTATCAAATATTTTATATACATGATCTCAATTAATTCTTATAATAAATTCAGGATTGTGACAGCCAGAATAATGACCATTCAAGAGATGTCTCCATCTTAATCCTCAGAAGCTATGAATATGTTATATTCAGTGACAGAAGGGACGTGGCAGATCTAATTAAGTTAAAATCTTAAGGTAGGGAGATCATCCTGGCTTATTCAGGTGGGCCCAGTATAATCACATGAACCCTGAAAAGTGGAGAATTTTCCTTGGTTGTGGTCAGTGAAGCATAGGTGACAACAGAAGAAAGGTCTGAGAAATGGCAGCTTGAGAGGGCCTCCTGTTGCTGGTTCCAAGATATAGGGGTAGGACAAGAAAGAGAGGTCTCTATGAACTTTTTGAGCTGACATCTAGCAAGGAAACAGAGAATTTAGTTCTACAACAGCATGGAACTGAATCCTTCCAAGAACCTGGATGAATAGGAAAGAGAGTCTGCTCTAGAACCTCAAGGAGATGCAGTCTTGCCAAAATGTTGGTTTTGGTCTGGGGAGACCTGTATCAGACTCATGACCTACAGAACATGTTGTGTTGAAAAGTCACTAGATTTGTGGTAATTGTTTTACAGCAGTAATAGGAAACTCATACAAGGATTATGATGTGTTTTTTTTTTTCATAGATGGCGAAGACTGTAGCCTAGTAATTTTTGTTCCCATTTGAGGCAGTTAAGTGACCGAGCTAGGATTTGAACCCAGCATACTCTAATTTTGGTGCCAATACCATTTCTTCTATCATAAATCTTGGATGGTTTAAGCATTAGATTACTTGTATTAAATAATTTCCATCTTAGAAAGTGTGTTCTTAGAAATTATTTTGTAGACATTGTGTCCTATGAAAAAATGACACTGATGTGTTTCATGGAGATAGGACAATTTTGACTTCAAACATAATTTCTAGACCCTAGATGTGGGAACCAAAAAAGAAAACTCGGTGCCTGGAAAAAAAAAGTTATAGGAAGATTGGTTTATTAAAAGTTTTACTGAAAGAAGATTTCCCTTTGTACAGAAGAGAAAATTGAAGCCTAAATTTTAAGCAACTTGTTCATGAATGATCAATAAACAATTTGGCAGAGCTGGGTTTAGAATTCAAGTTTATTATAAAGCAGAGAAGTTTTCCCTTAAGAAGAGATGAGAAGATGGGAGATGGACAGGAGATGTGTATGTTGGATCAGGAACTGGTGAGATGTGGGGAGTATGTGGAATTCTGCCTGTTGCTGGGTATGCATGCATTTGTCTACCCTCACACTTAATCTAGGATAATTAAAAAGTGTTTTGCTCCCAAATTATAAAATGAATACCTATTTCATAAAGAATTGATAGAATACAAATGATTATAACATATAGAATTATAAAAAGAATGAAAATGAGCCATAACCTATTGAGCTTTTTTGTCTGTGCCCTTTAAATCACTCTCCACCCCTTTTCCCTTAGTTCTGTGCCCTAGGAAGGTGACCCTTAGGCTCTCTGATCCACTGGCTTCTGATTGGTTTTAGCCAATGGGTGGAATGGACAGGAGTTAGGAGGATAGGAGGACGCAGAGATCAGCATGGCTGGGTCCCTCTGAGGGTCCTCCCCATGCAGCTTCCCTCTCTGAGTTCCCTGCTCTATTCCTGCTTCACCAGGCCTAGATGTAATAACTCCTTGCTCCTCCTAGCCCCAGGGTCCTGCACTGTCCCTTGCTGGTACTGCATTTTTGTTTTGTTTTACTTGCAGCTAAAAGGACGCTGCCCAATACAGCAAGAGATTCCATTAAACCCAGAAATTAATATACTCTTGATGTAAGGCTCGGAGTCAATGTATCAAGATGTACTGTGAAGAATCAGAAAATTGAGTTGTTAGTATTCAGAGAAAAATTACCATAAAAAATGCAAACGGAGTTATTTTGAAAGTCCTAGGTTGTTTAACATATCTATTCATTTTTTTGACCTAACAACATGAATATTAGAATAGCATTTATATGAAAGAGAAGTATTAACTAGAAAATAACCTGAAAATACCATGGATCTATTGAATGGAGCACAATGAAATATACACTGTAGCATATGTCCTAGCAACTAGTTCATTGTCCATGTAAAATGCTGTACTCTTTTTAAGAAAACTGGAAACTATGTCTTTTGCTGACCATTAGTTCAGCATTGTCTTGCAATCCACCATTACAGATATTGGCCAGCAATGTTTTAATGTTCTATATCCAGTTAGATGTTAACAATGGAGGGAGAAAGTCATTATTTAGCAGAGCCTTGGTGATATACTAGAGAACTTCTTCCCTTGGTCAAGGCAACCGACTACTTAGTTTTCTCATGTTAGACAGTTATAATTGTGTCAATTCTTATTACTGTCTTAAAAATTTCTTGCAAAGCTCGAAAGAGAAAAAAAGCATGATACTACCTCAAAGCTAGGTACTCTTAAGGTAAGACACCTATGGCAGACAACAGCCTTTGGGTTGGATTATGAATCTGCACACTGCTTTAGCTCCAGAGGCTCACATTGAAGTCATATTATGAGTCCATAAAGAACGGCTCAGGTTGGGGTAGCCTTTGGCTGCGAGACTCCCAAGTCCATTCCATGAAAACATGTGAGGCAGGGAGATCTCAGACTGAATCCTATTTGTGGTTTTCAAGGTAGGTGTTGTCAACCATCCAAGTCATAAATAGAAATTTTCAAATTAAGGACTTGATAAACACAGGCATGGGGTTCATTTCCAAAGCCAGGACTTGACCAAGCTGCCAAAAATCAGTCGGCTCACAGCAAATACAGAAGCAGTTTCAGTCTGATTGTGCCAAATATTAGAAGTTAATAAAGTTGCTTCAGGACACTCTTCCTATGTCGTTTTGTTGGTTTGGAACAGTGTTACAGTTCTCTGTAAACACACAAATTAGTTGTTCCTAACCCACTCACAACTGCACATTTTCTTTGTGAGTGATTGTTCCTATTGGAGAAAAGAAGCAAGCCATGACATGACAAAGAACCCTGACATTTAAAATCATTCAACATGGGGCACCTGCATAGCTCAGATGGTTAAGCATCTGCCTTTGGCTCAGGTTATGATCTCCAGGTCCTGGGATCACCGGGCTACCTGCTCGGCAGGGAGTCTCTTTCTCCCTCTCCCTCTGCCTCTCCCCCTGCTTGTGCTCTGTCTCTCTCTCTCAAGTAAATAAATAAATAAATAAATAAATAAATCTTTGAAAAAAAATCATTAAATAGGATGATACCAAATTCAAGATTATTTGCCCTTAAGAATAGTAGAAGCAGACAAGGATTGTACACGACTTTCCCTTTTCTCTCCAGATCTCTTCTCTCAAGGAAATAGAAGCTTTTCCTTCCATTTCACCATTCCTCTTTCCAGAAGTTCAGATTCATTTAGCCAAGGCCATTTTCATGTTGACTTCTTTTGTTTTCAATTGTACCAATTCTTGTTTCTTTTGTAAAATATATATAAATTATATAATGTATATATTATTATTATTGTTATAATTATAATGTTACAATTTTTCAAAGGTTAAGTTTCTCAGAAATGTTCACATCTATGATCTTCATCTGTGAGGGCTGACATCTTTTTGCATTATTTAAGTTTCTTATAAACTACTTAATGATTACATTGACTGGGAAAAGCAAAGGTACCCTCTTATATAAGAGTAACAAAAATTATCCTTCTACCTATCATTTTTTTCTAACATAAACTAGTAGTACATATTATATCCAGTGACTCCCTTAGGAAATTCGTGTGAACTAAGATTTCTTACTACAAGCCAAAATATTATTAAGGTAGTATACATCTAGAAAATTTCAGTTTGGACAAGAATCTGCCCAATTGATAATCAGAACATTTAAACCTATATATTCCAAACTGGGCTTAAGGAATCAATATTGCCTAAAATATAAAGTCAGTAAAAAAAAAAAAAAGAAAGAAAGAAAGAAAGAAAGAAAGAAAGAAAAGAAAATGCCTGGTGTGTTTTAAATTAAAGAAATTAAAAAACTGCCTTTGACCTCTATTTTATGTAATTTCTATTTTCTGGTAACTAAGTCAGAGAAGAAGAAAAAAACATTAAGAAATGGTGAATGTCTGAGCTAATGTTTGCATGTCTTTTGTCCCTCAATCATCTTTTAAATGGATGTACTCCCCACCTTCTTAGGCAATTTATAATGTCATTATTATATCTATATACTACAGCCTATGACAAAGAAAGTAGAATGTGATTTACAGGTAGGGAGATCAAAGAATATTTCAGAAGTGAGGGGATATGATTTAACTGAAGAGCGACAGATGATTACACCTTGCCTCAAGCTACCTGTGATATTAAAAATAAATTAAATCCCTGGAAGAAAAGCAAAGCCATTCAGTTTCCACACCCGTCCATAAGCTTGATGTTTATTACTTTTCACTAGCAGCTTAGAGAAATATCCTTACATAGACTGATTCTTTCAAAGCTTGAAAGAGAAGTCCTTTGTGAGGTGGGGTCAGAGCAATCTTTCCAAATAGCTGAATCCTGGAATTCCTAACCTTTCTACATCCACATGTTAAGTGTATGGTTTCCGTTATTTATATAAAAGTGAGAGATTTACCTATTTGGTTTTACCTGCCAGACTTGCAAATTTATACCTAATTTTATTCTAAAAATGTATACAAGAAACAGTACCTTATCAAGTACATGAAACAGGAGAGAAAATTTATACATGCAGTTTACAATGAAAATGGACAGAGCCTGATATGTTCACTAGAGGAAGGATGGAAAAAGAACACTGATAACGTTTTCAAGGTTTGTCTCCTCCTCCTCCCCCTAAACAGGCACAATTCTTACAATTGGTTTTAGAGAAATGCAGAAGATTACATGAAGACCACTGAAGAAAAAACATATAATTTTGACTCCCTTGACAAGCTTCAGATTGGCTGTAGAGGTATGTAAATTAGTCATGTGCCTATGTTGATTAGGGAGATAACACAATTCTCTCTCCAATATCTTTATTTTTGTTTAGACTCTCTTTAAGCAGGAGACTAAATTTTAACTTACCTATTAGAAAGGATATCTAGAATTCACTTCCTTTGGGAAAGGGAAAATAATGGCATTAATAAATTCAATTCAACCGAAACATATTAGGTCAACTACAGTTCTATGTATGAAAGAAACAGAGTTACTGAAGGCCTACAGTGCTCACTCCCTAGTATTTCAGAGGGTGGAGTCAGAGCAATCATATTGTTTATCGATTGCTACAATAATGTTGGATAGCAAACACATCTGCTGGCCAGCTGGTGATCAGCTGGTCCAAGATGGCTATGGTGGAGATAACTGGGACAATGTGGTTCTGCTCCATGTGTCTCTCACCCTCCTGCAGTCTAGCCTAGGCAGGTTCTCATGTCATCTCTTGTCAAAAGGCAAGAGCAAATAAGCTTCAGTGTGCAAGGGCATTTCCAGCCTCTGCTTGCATCATATGTGCCAACGTGCTATTAGCCAAAGTGCTTCACGTGGTTGAACTTAGAGTCAAAGTGAGCAGATACCACAAAGTAACACTGCAAAAGGAAACAGGGAGGGATAATGAATTTCAGTCTAACAGTTTTTCAGTCTAATGTAAAAATTGTACACAGAAATAAATCCATTGTGGTAAGTACAATAGTAGAGTTGACTATAGAATTCAATTTGTAAAACTGTTCTGGCATTGGAAGAGTCTTTCTGGAGCAGGTGATCTCAGAGGAACTGAGACATAAAGAAAAATGATCATTTGCCAAGGAGATAAGGGCATTTCAGATATTGTGAATGTATTGAAAGTGAATATATGGAAAGAGTATAATGAGTAAGTGGAACTAAGGGACAGCATATGATAGTATCAAATGCAGATATGGATGGCAAAGATAGCCTGAGTGTTGAGGATCTGAGTTACAGAAAATTGGGAGTCAAAGCCTGGGGAGCAGACATGCCATCGTGGATAATTCTCAGTGAAGTAGGTTTTAACAAGGTCAGGAGAAGGGGTGAAGTGAGGTACCCAGAGGGCACCGGTCATATGAAAGGGGAGAGATAGATGTAAAAAGGCAGCCATGGAAGTACCCAATATAAATTCTACTGCTTCACAGTATTTTTGAGACTTAGTCTGGAAAATGGTCATTTTGAGTTAAAAAAATCATATATAAATATATATATATATGATTTTTTTCCCTAGGTAATTTTCTCATGTAATTTGTGACTACTATGCTATCCTACATAGTAATTACATTTACTTCACAACTTCTATCCAGAGTTTTAATGCACTATTTCAAATGTATTAAAAATTCCCTTTTATGTTTTATACATATATGCTAACCACTAGATTGTGTGGAGCAAAAACAAAAACATAAGATTGTGGGCGCCTGGGTGGCTCAGTTGGTTGAGCGACTGCCTTTGGCTCAGGCCATGATCCTGGAGTCCTGGGATCGAGTCCCGCATCAGGCTCCCTGCTCAGCGGGGGGTCTGCTTCTTCCCCTGAACCTCCCCCCTCTCATGCTCTCTCTCTATCTCATTCTCTCTCTCAAATAAATAAATAAATAAATAAATAAATAAAAAACATAAGATTGTAAGTTAACAACAATAACAACAACAAAACCTAGAATCTTTAGACAATTGGGATTTTTAGCTTGGTTTAACACACACAAAAAATCACTGTCCTAAAATAAAGCCTAAGTTAGTCTCATAAAGAGTACATTTAATTGAGAAAAGATGAGGGAATAAAACTGCAGATCAGAAACATGGAGTGATACTTCTTGAGAAGATGGGGATGAGGGATATGGCTCCTCAAGAAGGAAATGATGAGATTGATGATTTAGCTGTCACAGAAATATTCAGAGAGTCAATTTGGTCTTCACTGTGCTTAGTAATTGCTTCTTAAAATTCACCCCCATGTATAGACCCATGTGCACACATGCATATGCACACACACAAACACATACAGACAGATAGTCATACAACCTGTGAGTAGATTAAAGGAAGATAACATAAATGATCTGCAAGCACACGCATACTATGCAAATTATAGGCACAGGGTAAAATCCGGCTTTGTGTAAAAAGGAATGGACACTTACATTAAAGCATTCATCACATTGTATAAACACCAATAAGAATTCATCCAACGTCTACATTTGAGTTTACAACCTAAATATAATAGGACAGTACCGCTTTTAGTTTATTGATTTTTTTTTTAAACTTAAAGGTTTGAAAATCTGTGTGTATACTTATCAGAGTTTGACATGGAAAACCCTGAAGGGTAGAACAGTCATTTATTGGTTCATCCAGGTAATAATAATAACTGAAAAAGGATTACTCACTCTGACTGTACTAAGTACCAGGAATTTCACAACCTCACTTTAGGAACTCTCTGTGGAATAGAGAGAGTAGATGCAACTAAATGGTAGACTGCCATTTGACAAACGGAATATGAAGCGCAGGTTCCAGGAACTGTATGAAGGAAGCAGTGAGCGATTCTTTCTGCAGTTGTTCTTATTGTTGTGTGTGAGGTGTCACGGAGTGACAACTGATCTAAGAAGTAAAGGACAAGCAATGGAGAAAGAGCCTCTCAAGTGAGGGAGAACTAACTTGGGTGCAAATACATAGGCATTCGAGGGCAGGAAATATTCAGAGAACTGCAAATAGCTGGGTGCAGTTGAAATCGTGATTGAAAGGAAAAGCAAAACTGGAGAGGGAAAGGAGACAGGGGCCCCTTCTTCCTTGTGGAATTGTTGAGATGGTAACACTCAACATAGTCCACAGGTGAGTGCTCTGTAATTAATGATAGTATCACATCCTTTGGATGCCCTCAATTTTAAAACTCTTCTTAATTACTTTTGCTTTTTCTCTTTCTTTATTGTTTTCCTCTCTAAAACAATGTAGTCATCAAATCCTGCTCAGTCTTCCTTTAAATGTCTCTTGCATCTGCTGTTTAGAATGGATCTGAAACCTGTTATTTATTTTTCAGATGCTTCTCAGTTACCTGGGTGCAGAAATCTCAGTGTTGTGGGGTGGGGAGGGCAGTCTTAATTATGGTTCTTTGGTTGAAGCAACAGAGACTGCTTCTGGCTAGCATAACCCAAAGAGGGATTTATTGGAAGAAATAAATCAGAGTAAGTGTTAAACAACTAGCTGGTATAAGGCAGGACCTAGGTTGGAACTGGAAGCCGCAGCAGCAGGAGTTTGTCTAAGTTCTCCATAGGAGGCTGATATTACTGTATCTCAGGTTCAAAACTTCCCATCGGGGAGCTCTGAACAGGGGGCTAGGGAAGGCTATGTTGTGACCAGGCAGATGGCTAACATTTTATTGACTACAAACAAGAAAAGCCAGATGAAACTATAAGCAGATTACAGAAGAATGTATTTCCACTCTGGGCACTCACAGTAGTTCTAGGAGGACCTCAAAAAGTTCCTCTTCTTTGGCACTTCTTTATTTACTCCACTATGATTCCATATTCACCCCCGCTTCCACAATAGCTCTACGCTGCATGAGTCAGTTTTTTGCCCATTGATTTTGGATTCATATTTGTTATATTTGACCTGGTTTTCATTTCAACCACGTTGTGGTGGTCTGTTCCTGTATACCTCTATGGTCCATTCCTTGTTTCTGCTCCAGCGAGATCCCTGCCCATCTGTGGACATAAGCATAGGCAGACACTGTCTTTTGGTGTTTATAGTAGTCATTATGAAGCCATCATACCATTCCTCCCACCTGCTACCTTTTTCTCTATGCTTCCCATGCTTATCTCCAAAAAGCTCTCAGAATGCTTCCTTCCCTCTAGTTGAGGTATCCACTTCATTTTCCTTGTATTTGCATGACTTATTCTAGCCCCAGATAATTTATTTACATTCATCAGGCCTATAATGCCTTGTCCATAATAAATTTTCTCTCTTTCTTCTTTTAATACTTGCTAATACTTTAATCTACCCCCTGTTGTTGGCAGCCATGGAGTTCAAAAAAGGGAACATGGTGTTAGCACTAAGATGGAGGTTCATTCTGTAATGTTGTGGTAGAAATTACTAATTATTACCCATATCTGTCTCTGAATTTCTGTGGCTACTCAAGGAAATTATCCTTCTTTATTCTTCTTTGCCTTTTTCTTGAGTGAAAAACCTATGAATAATTTTGGCTAATGGCTTTTCAGGGGAAGTAACTTTTACTCACTTGTAGGTCAATGCCTTAAAATACTGGCGTGAAAACTCCAGAGTTCTCCACCTCTCTCTTGATGATCAGGGAGTCTTGACTGCTGAGCCGTGACTGAGAAGACAGCTGCCCTGGACAGTTGGCCAGGGCTAGGGCAGACTTTGGGATAGAAGTATAACTTTCTTGCTTTAAGATACTGATATTTTGAGGTTAGTATTTTACTGCAGCCTAATCAAGTCTATATTGACTGACAAAAATATGAAGCATCCTTAACAGTTTCCAAATTATCTCAGTGTGTGTAACTGTGATTTGGTCTTACCTGTTATTCATTTATGGAGGTTTCATAAAATTTCAACAAATGTATCCTGTGATGTACAGAAAGTTTATTAAATAGCACATGGAACAGACATGCCATTGGCTGTTTGCTATTTATAAATGTTAAGTGCTAATAAAACCTACTAAAATATTTTGTGAATAACGAAGACTTTGAGTCCCCACAGAGCAAGAGAAACAGTGATGAAATGTCAGTGGCAATGGTGCTGGAGACAGAAAATTCAATGCATTATTGAAGGCTAGGCTGAGGTCGGAGAATATGAGAAAGGAGTAGAAACTCTCTCCCGAAAAACACAAGATGTTAACTTCAAAGGGATGCCTGAACTCTGACCAGAGAGATTCCCAAATCGAAAGTAGTCAAGGCTCTTTTATAAAAAAAAAGTGTTGGGAGGAAAAAGTAAAAAGAATATTGCTTTACATACTTCCCATACTTGAATGGGGAAAAGGTTATTAATAAAAGGAAGTTATCAGGTAACTGTTGGGCATAAAAATCATTATCTTTTTTTAGAATAAGAGTAATTTAAGTTTATTTACAATAATGAAAAAATCTGAACAAATATCACAGCTATTGATAAATACGACATATGGAAACCAGGAAATTAGAGAGTCACAAACTTAAAGTCAGGAAGGTGGTTAGATAAAGGGAGACTGAAGAGAGAGAGCTAGGTAGATAGGTAGACAGACAGACAGACAGGCAGACACACATCTTCAAGTAATTTTTTCTCACATTTCCAACTGAATTTTAATAGAGTGCCATCACAGAAGATTTAGCATCTCCCTCACCAGTTTCTCTATGAGATTGTGTTGAAAGCTCTATTGTTAATATGTCCAAACTCTGATTATATGTTTATACGTGTGTCAGTTTTACAGAAAAAGGAGCTGTTTCTTCTTATAAAACTTCAGTCTATTTAAATTGTGCAACAAAAGAAAACTAATTAGTTTTGGTACAGGAGCATTAATAATTAATGCAGGTTTGTTCAGCTATTCACCCTGATAGTGACTAGTTCAGAGAAAGGAAGGAAAGACAGTTTACAAGAAAACAGATACCAAGGCAACACATCACTTGTGATTATGAGAATGGTTGTGATAGAATGTAAAAGGAAAAGGGAAGGAGGAAGAAGAGAGGAGGAAGGGGAAAGGAGGAGGGAGGAGGAAAAGTCATACAAGATAAAAGTCATAAAAGATGCATGGTAAATTAAAGAAGTTGGATCTGCCAGTCTCGAACTTGATTGATTTTGATTTAGTACTAGGAATGATTACAATGATAAACTTCACTCTTATATTTCTGAAAGCAACCAAAAACTCTAGCAGTGTTTATAGGGAAAACATGAGCGTTTTAAAAAAGAATTTTACTAAAAAGCCTATAGGATCAGTATGTGAGGGAAAAAAAATTAGTTGCAAGTAGACCTCTGATTTGTTCTAAACTGCTGTCCCAGTGGGAAATATTACTTTAAATCTTCATGGTGATTATGATTTCAATAATGGACCACCTACAAACTAATCTCCCCTATGTCAGTTACTCAAATAGATTTTCTGTACCTCCATTCGAATGATCTTACATGAATCTGCGCCCTTTACCACTGGGCTGCAACAATCTTTCCAGACACATACGCTGTCACTACCCCCAGACTTAAGCAGCAATCAATTCTTCATTCCTCTGTTCACCTTCTCTCTCCTTCTGAAGCATCTTTCACTCCCTCTAACTAGTTCATCCAGTTCATCCTACCAGGTCCAGTTCATACGTGATCTCCTTTATAAAATTTTTCTCAGTGGAGAGTGAAGTTACAGGAAATAAATAAATACATAAAGTATAAGAGAGTCTTGCAGAGATCCATAATGATACTGCTTCATAAGTGGAGAAATGTGATTAATGCCAACTGCAACAATGCTAAAAAAGAAAAAGAAAGGAGAAAAAGAAACATAAAACACCCACTGCCACCACCAAGCCCCCCAGGCATAATAACTATTCTGGTATGTAGCTCTCTGTCTTCTCTCATCACAATCTGGTTTGTAATACAATTTACTCTATGTTTGTTTTTACCACTACATCATAATCTTTTTAGGGAAAATTTATTGCTATAATCTTGCTATACCTTTTATATGGCAGGTGGTTGTTAATAAGTATCTTTGGATTTGAATTGATCAATTCACCATCAACTCAGGCTGAAGTTTGCTTGCCATTGAAGATGAGCAAGTCTGAAAATGTCACAGGGATTTTAGATCTATCTCAATTATTACAAATTGTAAATATTTATTTGGGTCAAACAAAATGTGAGAAGCAATGTATTTTGATAGACAAAAGGACTGATTATCAACCACACAACTTAACCATTAAGAGGTTATATGTGACCTTTCTGCAGAAGTATCCTCACAGTGACATAGAAAAAAAGCCAGATTGAAGCTGACAGATGAGGAAGTGTAGATAAAATTGGTGGTGTGCTATGGATAAAGAAAAGAAGAGAAAAATGACTGTATCATGGGGAAAGGGGGCCAAGGAAAGATTTTTTTTTTATTAAAAAGCATGGTTCTGAGTATGAATGCATGCTCAGAAGGTAGATCAAATAGGAGTGCATGATGACAAAAAAATGAAGATTTATGGTGAAAGGTCCTGAAGAATCTGGGACCAATGTACTAGAAGAAGGGACAGTCTTGGCTTTTTGCCATCTCTTTCTCACACAGACAACCTTGGAGCACTCAAAAAGCACAGTCTTGGTCCAGTAGTAAGAGATAACACCCCAGGAAGACACAAGATATCTCTGCCTCTTTCTACATGAGAAAGATTAAGGTCAATTCCTACTAATTTCAGCATTAAGAAAGAGCTTGCTTCATAATTAATTTCCATCAAAAGTAAGGGCAACTTCAAAGAAATGCAGCCTTTCACTTCTTAAACGCATTAGGAAAGATAACATTTTGAGAAAACAAATGGATTACAGGGACAGAAATAAAATAATAGAAGAAAAGAAGGAAGGAAGATAGGAGAAGAGGAGAAATCACAGAGTGAAGTTGTACCAAGTTATAGAAACACTTGCTTAATAGTGGAGAGGTTATATCAAGTGTAAGGTCCTTGAAAAGAACCAATTATTTAAATAGGTGATGAAATCTGGGTTGAAGAGAAGGCTGGGAAGTGAAAGCCATGGTGAGTATGGGAGATAGTGTCTAGGGCACAGAGTGAACAAATTTGAAGATGTAGAACAGAGATGAAGCTGGAAAAACGTTCTGGCAGTTTTACTGAAGTATAATTTGCATACCATAAAATTCATCCGGGTAAGTGTACACTTCAGTGAGCTTTTGACACTTTTTTTTTTCCCAAAAATCCTTGAAGGCAATTAGAAAGTCTGTCCTACAGCAATGCATTTGTAAAAGTCAACTTCAGACTTTTTGCAGATACTCTTTTTTTTTTTTTGCAGATACTCTTAAATGCCTAGATTCTCATTACCTCTTACTATTTAATCATGCTATTTATTTGTATTATTTACCTTTTTGCTGTTAAATGATGAGTTTGGCAATTTCATTGTTATTTTTATGGACTTGTGTTCATTAATAAGTTGCTCTTTAGATCTGGTGGGTTGTGGCAGTTAGAATAAAATCATGACCATGCTCCTGGAGTAGTTTGCAAAGATTCTTATACTCCCTACATAATTTTATCCAGAAAGGGTGTATGAGATGAAACTTCGGGGAGGGGCTATAGATGATATTGGAATTCTGAAAAGAACATAAATGCAATGATCTCCTCCTTAAAATCTTGCTAAGTCTTAATTGAGTTTTGTGGTAATTACTACAAACTCAAGACCCAGCCCAAACTAAAGGAAAACCTACACTTACAAACAGTGCCCATTTTGACGTCGGTTAATCACACATTTCAACACTTTTAAAGGTTTCTGGAATAGGTTTACTGGACTTTAAATGAAAGGAAAATACCATATAAATATAACCTGTATTAAATTGCCATGTTTTACTACTTAATTATTTTAACTTCCAAAAAGACAGGTTCATTTTTAACAAAAATTATTTTGGTTGCTGCTGTAGATTTATCATCTCAAATGATGACACACAAATAATGCATAAGCATTTCAATTACAGAGAGTACTTAACCATGTAAATTGACAGCCGTGTCACAGAGTATACCTTTAGTTAATCTGACACTGAGGATCAAGGCATCCTTATTTAAATTTTCAACTTCTGAACACTCAGAATTATATGTATTTATTTTTTTTAACTTTTTACTTTTACAAATCTATTTTCCTATTTTAATTATGGCCATGTTTTGACTAAATTTGAAGACTATCAAATACAATGTGCATTTTCATAAGAGGATAAAACTGAATATCACAGACACACACAGAGTTATTCTTTTACTGTGTCCTCATCATTTAATACATTCAGGTGGTTCAGCTCCTATATGACTTCCTCCAGCCTGTCAGTGCTAATGAACATGCAAAGAACATGTTCATCATCCATGGTCTCAGTCATGGGCTATTCTTTTTGACCTAACTCACCACCAGTTTCATTTATCCAACTGACATTTACCCTTCTCCTTACATATGCCAAGTATTTAGTTCAGCACAGCCCAAATGAGACAGAAGGGGACCCTGCCCTGATGGAGTTTACAGTCTAGTGGAGTAGACAACACACATATAATCAAATAAGGAAGGAGGAGAATTTAGACTGTCACAATTGCCATGAAGGAAATAAATAGCGTGGTGGCAGGAAGGAATTTAGGGCCCCTCTTTTAAACGGCTGCCCAGCAAAGCTTTCTCTGAGGAGGTGATACTGAGTGGAGAACTGAATAAGACTGAGGTAAGCATTTGAAGGGCTTGGGAAGAGCATTCCAGACAAAAGCTGGGGGGGTGGTGGAGGGCAAAGACCCTAGACAAGGGAACGTGTAGGCTCATTGGAGAACTAGTAAGGGGACCGTATAACTGGAAAGAAGGAAGCATGGGGCGGGGAGGGGAAGTGGAATAAAAAGGAGATGCGGTTAGAAAAAGGCAAGATGATTCAGTCATCAGGCTTTGAAAAGGAGTTTGGATTTTATTCTAAGGTCTACTGGGAATGCACTGAGTTTTGTGTTTCTCACTAAACTGGGCTTCAAGCAGGCAAGTGATATGATCTCATTTCTAATTTAAAGTTCTCTGGAGTGTGTAATGGAGCACAATAGGGGAGGTCAAGAGTGAAAGCCACGGAAATTTACATACAGTGGTGGCCAGGGCTGTGTTCTAGAGAGGACAGGTTCACACTTTGGGCTGGGGAGCTGGAGAGGGGAACTAGAAGAAAGTGGCTACCTTCTACCTTCATTTTCAAAGTGAACCTCAGGGCTTCCTAATGGCTCTGATGTCACAGCAAGGAAATGAGGGAAAGGGGAAACTAAAAGAATGCTAGGTTTTTGATGACAGAAATGGTGCCTGATGTGGTTTTTTTCTTCCTTTTTTACCCTTTTATTTTTTGTTCATAGAGAAGAATATAGGAGAACAACGTGTTAGACAATGCAAAGGTTATTTAAAATCAATATTTTGGAATCATTTGTAATTGGTAGGTCTTTTCATTACAAATGACACATTTTTAAAAGATTTTATTTACTTGTTTGAGAGAGAGAGAACACAAGCACGGGGAGGGCAGAGGGAGAGGGAGAAGCAGGCTTCCCGTGGAGCAGGGAGTCCAACATGGGGCTCGATCCCAGGACCCTGAGATCATGACCTGAGTCGAAAGCAGACGCTTAACCGACCGAGCGACCCAAGGGTCCCCAAATAACACATATTTTTATCTATAAACTGATTTTTTTTTAACAGCAGTTTTCCTGTTTTCATTCTTAACATGCCTGTGGGACTGATACACTCTGCTGACTTGCGGCTTAGGCCATTTTTTCCTTTTCTTTTTGCTCAAATGTGTTATAAACTGTAGTCACCTTAGATAAGATTCCTCCTGGTTCAAGATGGCCTTTTGAAACCAAAGACAGAAGTCACAAATGTGTACTAGATTCACTCCAAAACCCAGGGTTTATATTTTAAATGAAATATACATCTTCTAACAAAAATGCGAGAACAATGAGGCTCTTAAAAGAAGACAAAGCATCAGTGGTTTGGATAAGAAAGCTTATCCTTTTTGGTATTAATTGTCTGGCAGGAGTTTAGAAGCAACCAGCTACATCTCTTTAGAGTTTAATGCCAAGTAGCAGCAAAATTGAACCAAATCAGATTTATTGGAGTCGCTCTATTAAAGTGTTAAATTTAAGTAGAGGAATCAGAATTTCTGTCAAATGGGTTTCTTGTCGCAAATTAAAGTTATGAAAAATCTAGTCCCTCTGTGTCTGCAACTTCATATGTCACTTGATTCCAAGTGCCTAATTCAGTCACTTAAAACTAATTTGTACAGAGAGGCTGTGTGGGTTAATGGTTAACTACCGGTGGAGGGACACTATCTGGGCTCACACTCTGGCATAATTCCCTAGTACCTTTATGGCACTTGGGTAAATTACCTAGCCTCTCCGGGCCTGTTTCTTCAACTCTAATATGGGCATGATAATAAGATCAAACTCTTAGTTTTGTAAGAATTGAATTATTTAATATAGGTGAGACAATTTTAAAAATGCATGACTGGTGAAAGCTTACGGTTGACTCTTGAACAACACAGGTTTGAACTGAGCAGGTTCACTTACATGCAGATTTCTTTTATATAAATACAGTAGAGTACTGTAAATCTATTTTCTCTTCCTTATGCTTTTCTTAATATTTTATTTTCTCTAGCTCACTTTATTGTAAAAACACAGTATATAATGACATACAAAATATATGTTAACCTACTGTTTATGTTATCTGTAAGGCCTCCAGTCAACAGCAGGCTATTAGTAAAGTTTTTGTGGAGTCAAAAGTTATACGTGGATTTTCAACTGTGTGAGGGGTCGGCACCCCTGACCCCTGCATTGCTCAAGGGTCAGTTGTATTTTTTTTTTCTCAACTCTTTTAGTTATTCAGTCTCCTGGGCAGCTCCCTACTCAATCGTAAAATTCATTGACAGCACTCAATTTTATATAACCGATGAACGCTTTTAACCATGTGTAAAGGCTAAAATGACCTTAGGGGAATGCAATTTATATTATAATGGCTTAATGGAACCAATTATATTATATCAGCATAAAAATTTTTAAATAGAAAAATGTACTCACCAGTAAAAATGTCCCATATTTCAGTAAGAATGTTCATATGCCAACTGTTTATTAGTCAAGATTTAAGAAATATTCACCAGTTAGTATTAAGTTTTATGATTTTTAATTCAATATTCATTAATGAGTTAATTCAGAAGCAAGAGGGCCTTTATAATATGACATTTAATTATAAGATAGCCTTAAATATAAAGCATCTAGTAACTATGTCAAATTTTTCAACAAGTGTAACTAATTAAATCTTTCTAGGGAGAAATTGTATCATCTGGTAACTCTGATTTAAAATCATGGAAAGGAAATCTCCACAGCAATGAAGACCATTTTCATTCTTTTCATATTCAATTTTCATATTCACTTAAAAAAACACAAAATTAATAATCAAGTGTATAATGCATCATTAGCTCTGAATAGTGTCATTAATATTGTTTCAAAGAAAATGGGTTTTGATATCAAACCTAAAATCACTGGAGGAGAGTTAATATATAGAATTAATATTTTAGTAGGACAATAATGCTTAAGTAATACAAATAATCTTTCAGATTTGAAAGTTGAATTTGAAAAACTGTGTTATATTTGAGGTAAACAATTTTTTTTATTTTTCTTAATATTTTGTTATTTTGCTGAAACTTCATTAGTTTTAAAAGAAAGCTTATGCTTACTACAGTAAGTCAGTTTTATTACAACCATCCCTATCACTAAAACAATAAAATGTGTGGGATGAGTACGATAGGAAAATTATAAAAGGTTTTATCACAATTTACTGGCTCTGTTTCTGTGAGATTTTTTTTTTTATAGATCATTATAAACTTTGTGTTCAGAAGGAACAGTTGAAGCATTTCTACAATAAATAACTGGACAAAATAGATCAATAGGGTATGTTAATGGTCTACAATGTTGTAAATTAAAATCTATTTTAGTTATAATGCCTAAAGTTAGTACTTTAATGTATTGCACTCTCCCTGCAAAAAAAAATTACATGTTATTGACAGTTTTCTTGATATGACGTATATAATCAATTTGACTGCCTATGTCATTCAATTGGGACAAAAGAATGATATTACATACTTAGATACAACTATATTCATTTAAATATTTTACTTGAAATAAAAAACAATAAGAATAATATATTGTTCTATACTATGGAATATAAAATGTTATTGGCATTAATAATTACAAATATAACACGTTCTAAAAAAATTAATAAATAAAAATGTTAAATTCTCTCACTTAACCACCCAGTCCAATTCCCAAAGGTTATCATAGTTGACAATTTGGAGTGTACCATTTTAGACCTTTTCCTTACACTTATAAAAATATATGGGCTCATAAATATATATTCATAAATGTATATATCTTTTCTGTATAAAAAATTATAACAGTTCTGTTATCTTTCAACTTGCTTTCTTCAGTAAAAGATAAATTTTCACATAGAGTTTCTTACTTTTTAATGATTGCAAGTAATCCATTCTATTGATTTCACATAATTCATGTTACTAAAGATTGACACTGAGGTTTCTTGCAATATTTTACCATTACATACAATGTTGCAGAGGCCATTTGCACAGACATTGAAGCACGGGTTGAAGGTCTTTGAAGAAGTAGAATTAATGAGTAAATGGATTTGAGCATCTAAATTTTTGAGATATACAAATTGCTTTCTGAAATGGTTGGGCCAATTTGCTCTCCTATCAATAGTGTATGACAGTGCCTGTCTTCCTCATACTCTCTGAAACACTAAATATCATTTTTCTTACATTTTATCAATGTTGTTGGTCAAAGTTTGCTGTGTCATCATTGTTAGGACTTGTACTTACTTAATTTGGACTGGGATTGGGTTTGGGCCATTTGTATTTCTAGATTATGGAATTTTCTAATTATATTCTTTACTCATCTTTCTATAGCATCCTTTTGTTCTTTCCAAATTCTAGGAACTCTTTATAAAAGTGTGGCTTCTCTTTTGTGTTTAATATAAGTTACAAGTAATTTTCCAAATTTGTCACTTGGCCCTGAAATTTGTTTATGGAATCTTGGTATCTGTAATGACTCTTAACCATACTTCAATGTCAGTGTCATGTAACAGTGATATTTAAAATGTATTATGAAGGGCACCTGAGTGGCTCAGTCTGTTAAGGGTCTGTCTGCCTTCGGCTCAGGTCATGATTTCAGGGTCCTGGTATAGAGCCCCACGTTGGGCTCCTTGCTCGGCGGGAAGCCTGCTTCTCCCTCTCCTTTTGCTGCTCCCCCCATATATCCTTTCTCTCTCTCTCTGTCTCTCAAATAAATAAAAAAAATCTTTAAAAAAACCCAAAATGTATTATGAGTCATTTATAGATATTATTAGAAAGCATAAGATTTGTGACTATATTAACTTTTATAAGATAAATAAGATGAGATTCATAGTTATTCATATAATATTACTCTTTCTACTTGCTCCTATATGTTTTTCTAGATACTGGGAATAAAGCAATAAAGCAGACACAAAGAAACATACTACATTCACATCACTGCCCTCATAGAGGGGCAGCCTGACTGAGGAATCAGAAAAATGATAGACGAAAAAGGAATAAAGTTACTTAAAAACAACAACAAAAAACAAACAAAAACCTAAAAGAGATTATCTTCATTGTTGATTAATGGAGATTTTAGCACACACAGACACTATTAGGCTATATATTAATAATTAGAAAAGACTAGGAAAACTGACAAAATTTTCTTAGGAAGAAATAAATTGACATTTGTGCCAGAAGGCAGAAAGTTAGTGTGTTTGATTGTGCCTACCTATATTATAAAAGAAATTTATCTAAACGCGTAGCTTATAAAATTAAAATTACATTTTATAAGTTTTAAATGATTCTTCTCTACTAGTTTTCTTTTTTTAAAAGATTTTATTTATTTGAGAGAGAGAGTGAGAGAGAGAGAAAGCATGAGCAGGGGGGAGGGGCAGAGGCAGAGGGAGAAGCAGACTGAGCAGGGAGCCCAATATGGGATTCGAGATCATGACCTGAGCAGAAGGCAGACACTTAACTGACCGAGCCACCCAGGCACCCTTCTCTACTAATTTTCTAATGTATTTACCAATGTAGCTAATTAATTTTTGTTTACCACTTATTCTTGAAAGTTTTTCATGTGGGCATACTATAAAAATTTAAAATGTGCCCTAAATAAATCTCACTTCTGACCTCTTGCAGAGTTAAGTGTATCTTTTGTAATAAAAATTTTTTAAAATGTGAGATTATATATCCATAATATGTACACATTAAGTATGACTGAATGTTTAGTAATTACCACCCAGTATCAGGTACCTTCACTCAACTAGTGATAGAAATCCAAGATAATTAAGTACAAATCCATAGGTAGAGTTGGGAAAGCCTACTAAACAATAAACTCAAATAATAATAAACATGATAGGGGAAAAATATCAATAATACAAATGATAATGAACATCAAAATTAATGGGGAGAAATGATGGGATCTGTCATATAATTAAAGATAAAAAATTATAAATGACACATTCAAAATAGCTGTCTTGATTATCTTGGTTCTCTTTCTCCATGTGCATTGTTAGCATTTCAATAAAGTCAGATAAAGAAATTTCCCATTTTAAATATCAGAACTGGAATGAATCTCTCTGCACAATACTACTGAAAAATGGCTCCAAAATCCAATTGATTTATGAAAAATAATTTGTGGGACTAATAAAACTATGTGATGAGATTATTTCAATGAAAGAAAATGCTGCCAATTTTATTTATCTAGGAAACACAGGGCTGTGTTTTTCTCAGTGTATGAACATGACAAAGTGTCCTAGTTGTGTAAGATGAGCCATATTGAATTATATGGTCCAGCAACATGAAATGTCAACAGTGTATTAGGAGTAGATGTGAGGGAATGAAATAATTACAATCCCTACATTGTTGATGATGATGGGTATGTATGAAATAAAAGATTCCCCATTTCAAAAGATTTGCCTTTACTGACTTATTGATAAAATATCTAGCAATGCCATGGAGGAATCATTTGAATATATATCTATATTAAAACATTACTATCATTGTTTTCTGTTTGGAAATAAACCTAATTTTTATTTTAAGAGGTCTTTGAATCTCAAACCCAGATTTGGAGGGTTGAAACTCTATTACCATAGGACACCAGGTAAAAATTAAAAGGGATGGGACATAGTCAAAGTACTTATTTTCTATGAGGAAAGAACAAAGAGTAGTGTTTTGTCTTTTATTGGAGGTTATGTTCTGATATTCTTGGGAATCTCTCTATGTTAAATACCACTATTTTTCATGAACTGGTACTTTTCCTCTGACAGTTTTATGAATAGTATGTTCTTTTTTTTTAAGATTTTATTTATTTATTTGACAGAGACATAGCGAGAGAGGGAACACAAGCAGGGGGAGTGGGAGAGGAAGAAAGGAGCAGGGAGCATGATGCGGGGCTTGATCCCAGGGCCCTGGGATCATGACCTGAGCCGAAGGCAAATGCTCAACCCGCTGAGCCACCCAGGTGCCCCTGAATGGTATGTTCTTAATCTGTAAAGAAAGCTTGGTTATCTGGAGCTGTGCTTTTCAAAGTGTGGTACCCTAGATAGAGAGTATGATCATCAGTGGCCATATTCCAGACTTACGGAATGAAAATCACTTTTGTTGGTGCCCAGCAATCCATGCAAAGGGACTTGTCATGCATATAAAATGTGAGAGCTACCAGCTGATCTCTCCAATATGGTAGCAGCTAGCCACATGGGCTATTCAGTTTTGTATTTAAATTAATTAAAATAAAATAAAATAACTTCGTTTCTCAGTTACATTATTCACATTTCAAGTGCTTAACAACTACATTTAGCTACTGACTACCATGCTAGAGAGTAAAGATGCTGTTGAAATGAAAACCACAGGCTCAGAATGGTGTCTTTCAGGCCAGGTCAACACACTGAGGCTGAATACCTAACCCAACTGCAGTTTCAACCTGTCCTAGAGTAAGGCTTAACCTGCATTCAGGAATTTGTTAATCAACACCAAAAAGGTAATCTGTCACAAGGACTCTCCCCATCCCCCAAAGGAAGATAAAGTAATCCTCCTAATAAGACCTTCTGCCTTTCCACCTAAGGAAAGGTGACCTTGCTTGGAACAATCTTTCTTTTCTTTTGCTAATAACTTTCTTCCCCCACCCTCCTTTCTATAAAAATCTTCCATTTTGTACAGCTACTTGGAGCTCTCCTCTACTTCCTAGATGAGATGCTGACTGATTCATTAATCACTTAATAAAGCTAATTAGATCCTCAAATTTACTCAGTTGAATTTCTGTTATTGAGCAATGCAGAACATTTCCATGACCATAGAGGTTTCTATTGGTTAACATTACCTAGGTCATGTCTGTGAACCAAACCACTGCAGAATTCATCATGCTACCTTCAGTTATTTCAAACCTTCTAAGACCCTCATTCTTTTTACTTTGTTCTCTTTATATCATTTTTGTATGATCAGATTACTTTAGAAACCAGAGAATTGGGGGTTAAGTGTCAAAGGGAAGCAGTTTGAAAAATCTCTCTCTTCCAAATTTGCAAAAAGCAAAAAACCCATCAAAATAAATTGCCAACATTCACCAGCAGCAAATAATCATAAACATCTAAAAGTGGCAGCCAAGTACAGAAAAGAAGAATCTAGAACTGAATATAGCACTACTGAGAAAAGAAAGGGAGTTAGCTAAGTATTCCCAACTTTAATAATATTTTCCAGTTTGGAAAGAGAAATATTAAGAATGCAAGTAGTTACAGGGCGCCTGGGTGGCTCAGTCATTAAGCGTCTGCCTTTGGCTCAGGTCATGATCCCAGGGCCCTGGGATCAGCCATGCCTCGAGTGAGTGGGGAGCATGCATTGAGCAGGGAGCCTACTTCTCCCTCTCCCTCTGCCTGCTGCTCCCCCTGCTTGCGCTCTCTGTCAAATAAATAAATAAAATATTAAAAAAAATTGGGGGGGCACCTGGGTGGCTCAGTTGTTAAGCGTCTGCCCTCAGTGCAGGTCATGATCCCAGGATCCTGGGATCGAGCTCCACATCAGGCTCCCTGCTCAGTGGGAAGCCTGCTTCTCCCTCTCCCCCTCCCCCTGCTTGTGTTCCCTCTCTCGCTCTCTCTCTCTCTGTCGAAAAATAAATAAAATCTTTTAAAAAATATTTTAATATTTTAATATTTAATTTTTAATATTTTAATATTTAATATTTTTAAAATGCAAGTAGTTAAGCAGGAACAACTTCAAGAACGACAACAGTTCTTGGAATTGGAAAATTTTACATATCAATATAGGACTTTGGCCATGACAGGAAAAGTAAAGGGATAGCTGTCTTGGGGGAGCAAGAGGGAGGAAGGGTTGCCTACCTAAGAGAGCTGACTCTAGTTCAAAACATTTAATGTCATTTCAAAGAAGAGAATAGAGCTCTGTGTTTCAGCAAGAATTGGTCTTAGCTTCATCCAAGATCTCCCCATTCATTCCCTATCTTCATGACCCAGGTAGAGAAAAATAGTCTAAATTCAACATCTACCATTTGAATTGTAGTTTCAAGGGAAAAACAAAGGTACTGGATAGGATGACCAAAGTATGAAGAAGAATTCATTCATATTGTATCAAAGTAAATAGAAGGTATGGACAGAGTTGCCCAATTCAAAGATAAACAAAATTTTGACAATTGCATGATAGTTATGCAAACATATTTAAGCAGGGATGGGGTGTGTGTTCAGGGGAACAGAACAAACAAAAGACATAAAACAAAGAAACAGAGGACTCTGCATAAGATAAAAACAGTATAAATATGAATTCAATGAAAAAGGAAAAATACTATGATCATAACAGCAGAATAAAAATGACCAAACCAAATTATATATTAAAACATCTCCACTAATAAATGAATAGAAACCATGATAAATGAAGTGGGGCCTTGACTATCAAATTATTGGCAAGGAGGGAAATAATCAGAGTAAATGCAAAGGAAGAAGAGAAATCAAAACAATAGAAAATGATAGATATGGAAAGGGGACAAAGAAGAATGAATATAAAAATTATTGTTGTTCTCAAAGTAGAAATCCAACAAATGGCATGGAATGGAAAAAAGCACTGAGGAAAGTAATACAAGGAAAAATTTCCTGAAATGAAGAAGCATTGAACCTACATACTAAATAGGCACAATAAATAAAATATCAGGAAAATTTATCACTGAACATTATATATATATATATATATATATATATATATATATATACACACTCTAGTAAATTTTTTATTGAACTTCAAAGATGAGGAAAACATTTTACTATTCTATAGGCAGGGGCAAAAAAGCATTTGTAGGGGAGAAAAATATAGTCTGTTTCCACCCTTCTCCACTGAAATATTCTTTACTAAAAGGCCATGTAAAACTACTTATGAAATTCAAAATGGAAAGTATAATTCAATAATTCTGTTATTTCCAACTGTATTGTCATTGGAGAAAAAAGCAATAGGGAATATTCAAATATTCTGTTCCTCTTCAGGGAATATTGCACTTATGTTCTTGAAAAAAGCAAAAACTGCCCACTAGTGAAATTCAACAAAGAGATAAATTACACAAAAATGGAGACACCATGGTACAAGATCTAGTGGTAAGCCTTAAATCTATTTAAATATAACACTTAGACAAAGTGGTAAGAAAAATCATAGACACAGAAAGCTATATAAATGCTGAATAAAGCAACAAAATCAGGAGGAAAATTAAAAGAAAGAAATAGGAAGAGAAAAAGTGCTAATCGTCATGTCTTTCATAGCAAAGAATCAACTGACACTATAAAAATGAAATGTATAGTTTAAATTAATCACGTTTTAATGATTTTCATACTTTAAAAAAATTCCTGAGCAAGTTTTCCAGAGTTCTTGTAATAAAAAGCATTTATGTAAAGTTCAACAATTTTTAAAATTTGTCTTCAAATTATTTTACTTCCATTAAAATTAAGTCAAGTTTACTTGGTTTATTTTAAATTTATTTTAATTTTCTAATTTAAAATTTAAAGTACTCTCATGTGAAGCAATTGACCACAAGTTTAAGAAATGCTAAGTTAAAATAGGAATGAAAAACGTGTCAACATTTTTATGTTAACCAGAAGATATTTTTACTAGTCACTGTTCACTAGTTATTTGATGTAGAATAAATGTTTTTTCCTTGAGTATATATGCACTAATTGAAGTTCAAAATTTTCCTTTCAAAATAATCATACCACATTGTAGAAACCATATTTTCTACAATTTTCAATTTCATTTTTTTAAAGAAGAGCAACACATTAATATTAAAAATGTTTGCAAAATAGTCTGAATGCAAAGCTTTCTAGACTTTTTCTTAAATCTCATCTGAATGGTTTATAGTTGCCTCTCCCATACTAATTCTACAAAAATTTCTGACAACTTAGTTGTAACATGTCTTTCAAAAACATTCCATTTAATTTTCATAGATAAAATGCATATATATTCAATTTCATGTTTCATTAGCTTATATAATATTTCATTAAAATAACGACTATAACCTGCATACGCAGGTTTGGGAATAAACTTATCTAATTCTTAAGGCAGCTCAACTGGTAGGAATGTAAGTTTATGGTTGTACTAGAGAGGTACCTACCAACCATGAACATCTATTGCCCCATAGGCAATCACTTAAATGGATGTCAGTCAGCCTCCACTGCACTTCTTAGAAAACACAGTGTGTAAAGTATGACCTCATCCTTATAAATTACTTCTTTACTCTATATTTCATCGTACATATACCTATCTAGTCATTCTTCTACCTGCATATACATGGATAGAAAGAGGTTGGAAATTATATTTACCAAAAATTAGCACATGCATTAATATATTCAGTAATATATTTCATTACATTGTCTTTCTAGGATAAATTCCTATCATTTGGTTACTATATTTTATTGCCATATATTATATTTTACTATATGTATTTCTTACTATCATTATACATATTACTACTTATTGACTATAAAATTAAAAATAAATACACTAAGTCACAAAACACAAACCAAAAATGCAATGAAGAGCAAAGCCTGGGGTGTCTGTGTGGCTCAGTCCGTTAAGTGTCTGCCTTGGTTCAGGTCATGATCCCAGAGTTCTGGGATCCAGTCCCTCATTGGGCTCCCTGCTCAGCAGGGAGTCTGCTTCTTCCTCTGCCTCTGCCTGTTGCACCCCCTGCTTGTGCACACTCTCTCTCTCCCTTTCTGCCAAAAAAATAAACAAAATTAAAAAAAAATGAGCAAAGCCTGATTGAGTTTGGGACACTGGGCAATAAGCTATAGCGGATGCTTTTGTTGTGTGATTAACATATATTGACCCCTTCCTCCTTCCAGAAGAAACCTAAGACCTCTTCTCCTCCATAATGGAGCCCATGTGCCCTAACAATTATGTTCCCCTAACCACAGTGAATATTAAATGTGGACATGTGATTTAGACAATACAATCAGGTTAAATCATAGAACTCTTCCTTAATTAGAATACTAGACAGGAACACTTTTATTTCCCCCTCAGCCTTTAGATATATGCAAGAAAACATAGTCCTATTTGCTAATAGAAATCATCCTTCAGCTGTTAGGAAAATCAATAAGACAAAACTGGCACTGTGGGGGAAATGTAGTCAATATTTAATTGCATTGACTCAATGAAGCCATCAAGCCTGTGGCCCCTCATATCTCTAGATTTCTGTTAGGTGAATGAATTAAGTCTTTTGTGTACATACAAATGGATTGAGTAGGATACCTAAAGCACCCTTACTGAGATATTCATTCATTAGTCAAGAACACCAATCCTTCATACTACGTAAAATACAAATTTGTGCTTGAGTATAATTCCAAAATACTTGGGCCGTGGATTTTCCACCTTTGTGAATCTTCAAAACTGAACACTAAAACTGTGAAATCCAGAAGTCTAATCAGAAGTTTCCCTAACTTCAAATTAAGTCATTCAAATTGGTTTTGAAGGTGGACCTAACCCTATGTAAACTAATATTTGTTAGGAAAATGAATTAGAATAAGTTCCAAGCTGATGGTTCTCTAAGACAAGAACAAAATGTGAAGCTCAAAGAGTGAGTCCCAACTAGGAATTGGTTGTGATTACCATCTAAATCAATCTCATTCTATGTGGGATTTTTAACAAAACAGTGAATAAACTGTGAGGAACCAATTATTCATATTAGCCTAACTTGGTTTTTAATAGTGTTCCTATGATAAATTATATCAGTGAATCCAAGTTTGCTGACTTGATTTTTACAGTGGTTTATGATTAGACGAGAGAATGCTCCTCAGCTGTTTTACTACCGCAAATTATTAGTATGAAGAAGAATGAATTACACTTGATTGCCTCAGTATGAAAATTAGATATAAAAATAATTGAGGAAAACAACTAGTTGTGAAGATTGGTTTTCTTCTTAAATAATGAGAGATTAAACATCTAAACAGGTTGTGCCTTAGGGAAAATGGGAAGAAGTCTTAAATTTTTATTCACTGACCCCTGCCTCTTTTTCCCTGTGTTTCTTATAGAATGTCATGGCATTTTCCTCTCCATTTCTATAATGTCTACTTGCCCTCTCCAACTTTTCTTTTTTAGTCACAATATAGCTAGTATAATTTTGTTTATTCACAGAAAACTAAATGAAGGTTGGCATTCATTTATATCTCTGTGTGAATAAATTTTAATGTGTTGCTTCTTCCAGTGGTGTTTTTACATCTAAAGCCATAGCTCTAATAATAGAGGGAGAGCCTTATTTCTTCTAAACCAGATTCAAAATATAAGTGAGTAGGTGGTAGTGGTTTTAAGAGGGTATGAAAACCCTTTCCCAAGGGACCATTAATGGTACCATGTGGTTATAGTCTAGTTTACCTTTTTGCCAAACAATAAGTAAATAGGTAGGTAAGCTAGCAAAATAATTTATGGCCGTAAAAATGCAGTTTCTTACAAGTGGCTAGCATACCATAAATTATGGTATCCAAATGTGACATCAAAATTTGAATAAGTTTCCTTATCTTTCAAATTGAGTGTCAACTTTGTGAAATTGCTATAAACTTTAAATGTGTTAACACAAGTAAAACATTGGGCACAGTGTCTGACATACAGGAGGTACTCCAATTCCACCCTTTTATTCAAATTGAATATATATTGAGCCACAAAACCTGGGTTATACATAAAAAATGCATGTTATAAAATATAATCGTCCAACTTAGCTGGTTGGGTTGTTTATTATATGCCAATGATCTCCTAAACAAATCCTTCCCTTTGCTGTCCTTCAGCTTTCTAGTCTGGGTTAAATGCACATCCTACATGCTAGCTTAATAGCCCGTGTTTAACTCAGCCATCTATCACATGCCTGTCTACTCCATTAAGTTTTGAATCCCCTGAATGCTGAGATCCAGTTACTAGAGATCAATAACCTTGGGATAGGATGAAAGAATAAACAAATTGAACCAATTTATTGCTAAATCCTAATTTAATTTGGTGTGAAGTAAACAAAGCTGCATTAATACATTGCTACTAAGAACCAAATTTGCTAATATGTACAGTTAGAAAAAAACAAATATGAGGACTTCTGGTTAACTGCCATGGTTTTGTTTTTGTTTTTGTTTTCAAAGATTTTATTTATTTATTTGGGGGGTGGAGAGAGAGCATGAGCAGGAAGAGGGGTAGTTGGAGAGGGAGAAGTAAACCCTCCCACCCTCCACTCCCCACCCTTCCTAAGCAGGGAGCCCCACCCAGGGCTCCATCCTAGGACCCCAGGATCATGACCTGAGGCTAAGGCAGACCCCTTAACCAACTGAGCCACCCAGGCACCCCTAGCTGCCATGGTTTTAAGCAAAACTCAGAAGCCTGGATTTTATCCCTTGTCCTGAGAAAATAATATGATGATGATAATCCCAGGTGTTAGGGGATTAGACACTATCTGGCCTACCTTTGATGTATCCCTACTACCAGTTTCTCTTCAGTGTACCAAGACAACATATAACTTTCATCAAATGCATAATGGAAGAGTTTTAGTTTTAAACATAAGAATACTACCAATATAGGAAACCGTTTTCACCGTTATGGGGGGGGTGCTTTTAAAATATGGTTGAGCTACATAGGGTCTGAGCTACTGATATATTGCTTTCATCAGTAAACCCCTGTAGTTCAAAACCTCTGAAAAAAAAAGTTCCCATCATTCCCTCTGTGATACCGTGATGTAATAAGAAATATGTATTTGGTCTTTGTCCCTATTCCTAGCACAGAGATTCCTTATAATTTCCTGAGTAATAAGAGTGAGGGGGCATCTTTTGTTATTCATAATGAGCCCCTCTCAGCCATACCTGAATTTATACTGATGAGATGATTCTTGGTGGGCTCCTAGGTAGTTCAGGATGGGGGCTGGATACCAGAGGAAACAAGTTTGATTGAAGAGTTGGAACTTTCAGCCCCACCCCCAAATCTAGGTAGGGAAGAGAGGCTGGAGGTTAATTATCAATGGCCAATGGCTTAATCAACCATGCCTATGTAATGAAACCTCCATAAAAACCCCAAACAAAGGAGTTTGTAGAGCTTCTGGGTTGGTGAACAGGTCTACATGTTCCAGGAGGGTGGTGTGCCCTAAATTCCTGCACATGGGAACCTTCCAGACCTCATCCTATGTACTTCATCTGGCTGTCCATTTTTATCCTTTAAATATCCTGTATAATAAACCAATAATAATGAGTAAAGTCCTTCCCTGAGTTCTATGAGCCATTCTAGCAAATAATAGAATCTCAGGAGGGAGTCATGGAAACCTTGGGTTTGTAGTCAGGGTGGATAGAAGTGTGGGTCACTTGGGAACTCTGTATTTGCAGTTAGGAATCTGAAGTGGGAGACAGTCCTGTGGTACTAAGCTCTTTCCTTTGGGGCCTAGCTAACTCAGGGTAGTTAGTGTCAGAATCACTTAAGTGAGGGAAAACCCACATACTTGAAATCAGAAGTACTGTGAGTAGAGAAACAGTTTTTCTTTTTAGCCTCTGATTTCACCTTCATCTAAGCCATATCTAGATTCTTTTTTTTAGTCCCTACAGCCCATTCTCCACACTGTTGTAGCACTAGCCATCTTCTTTTTTTCTTTAAATTTTTATTGTTATGTTAATCACCATACATCACAACAGTAGTTTTTGATGTAGTGTTCCATGATTCATTGTTTGCGTATAACACCCAGTGCTCCACGCAGAACGTACCCTCTTTAATACCCATCACCAGGCTAACCCATCCCCCCACACCCCTCCCCTCTAGAACCCTCAGTTTGCTTCTCAGAGTCCATAGTCTCTCATGGTTTGTCTCCCCCTCCGATTTCCCCCCCTTCATTCTTCCCTTCCTGCTAGCTTCTTCTTCCTTTTTTTTTTTTTTTTTTTAACATATAATGTATTATTTGTTTCAGAGGTACAGGTCTGTGATTCAACAGTCTTGCACAATACACAGCGCTCACCATAGCACATACCCTCCCCAATATCTATCACCCAGCCACCCAAGCCATATCTAGATTCTTAAGGCCAGACTTATTTCCCCATTTTAACTTTCCACTCATTGCAGCATGAGGCCATAAGTAAGCCTATTGACAATCATGTTGGAAATTCACACATCACCAAGCTAAACTTGGCTGTAGTCTGCCTTAATCTCTGCCCATGTTGCCACTTTTGCTTGCTTATTGTCTAAACCATTTGCCAAGCAGGGCCTGGACATTCAATCATACTGGAGGAAGAGTCAAGGGTGGGAGAAAACTGACTTTGTCTATAGAGAATAGTTTCCAGTGATGCTAATTAAAGCCAATAATACTTACTTCTATAAAAGTAAATCCTGAAATCTAAGTGGTTAAAAACAATTCAAGTTTCTCAATCACACACTGCATGAGGGTTGGTGGGTGGTGGGTGTTAACTGTCTGATGGAACCCATTCAGAATCAGGTGCCTCCCCTAGGTCCTCAGAATCCTGAACCATCAGCCAGATGACAGTAAAAGAGCACTATAAATGCTATTTGGGTCTTGCGTGAAAGAGGCACATATCACTTCCATTCATATGGCACTGGCCAGAATTACATAGGATGCCGGAAAATGCAGTCAAGCTTGTGCCCCGGAAGAGAAGAGGACACAGATATCAGTGAGCACTGACATAATCTGCCACAAGCAAGATCTCAAAAATTCAAGCAGATGATCCTCATGAGTATCAATCTCAGGGGTATGTAACCTTTTATGTAACTTTGTAAAAATGAACCTGCACAGGTTCATTTAATTTAGTGTGTATATCTTGGTTGTAATCTCTATAATGGAGAAAAAAACAAAATTTAAATAATGAATTTATATTGTAAAAATACTATGTAAGGAAATTTTGTAAAATTAGTAAACTTCTTCCAAAACAGGTAGTTGCCCCATAATTTACACATGCCTTTAAAACAAGAGGCAACATGACATAATGAGTTGATTTCTTTTTTTTTCCTAGATTTTATTTATTTATTTGTCAGAGAGAGAGAACTAGCACAAACAGGGGGAGCGGCAGGCAGAGGGAGAAGCAGGCTCCCTGCTGAGCGGGGAGCCCAATGCAGAACTTGATTCCAGGATCCTGGAATCATGACCTGAGCTGAAGGCAGATGCTTAACCAATTGAGCCACCCAGGCATCCCTGTAGTTTGATTTCTTAAAGAAGTAATACATTTATTGTAATAATTCAAGGCCAATATGAGTCTGCATTACTGTTTGAAAAGTATATTACATGAGCCAAAAGTATTGAAACTAACCCTAAAATCTTTGGTGGTTTACCTGTCAGAGGATTTTACTAATTCACCAACATTAAACAAACAAACAAAAAATGACTTAAGCTATGCTATTGGATATAGATATTCAAAAATTAATCATTTGCCATTTTATATCTCCTATGCCTAAGAATATCTTACCATTTGTTTTAAATGTGGCAGTTTGCCCAGCTGTTGAAGATTAACAATAAAGTGTTTGCTTAGTATGGCCCCATGAAATGAACTGCATAACAAATATGAATGGGCCCGGTTGGCTCAGTTGTCCAGAACATGAAATTTATGAGGTCATTATCATGGCTTCAATCATTGTTCAAACCGGAAAACCTGCTATACAACCACAAGACTAGTTGTATTGCCCTGATAAAGGAATAGGCAAATATTTCTAGGGACCACAAGAGTACTCTTGGGGAAAGAATCTGAATACTTGGAACAAATTCCATATAGTTCAAGAAAAAATAATTCACTCAAATCACACAGTCTTATGGAAAAATTAGTAAATGTTGGTTTTAACATATGAAGAATGAAAGTATTATGAATATTTTATTATTTCATACAGTCATAAATGGCCTGGTACAAAGAAATGTGTTCTATAAACAGATTGTTCATTATTTCTGGCTGTGCATAACACATAATAAATCATTGTGAATCAGATGTGGATATGGCATAGCATCTGAATTCAGAAACCATTTCACTCTGGAATAACTCATTCAGTCACTCATCCTTCAAGAATATATGGTGAATGATTAATAACTGTTTTAGATGCTACCCTACAAAGATAAAAGAAAAATATCCTTACCATCAAGGGCCCTTCTTTCTTGAGGAGAGTAATAAATGCAAAAAATAATGAGATTATGAGATGCCTATTAAAACAGAAGTCTATATACAGTCCAATGGAAGCAAAGAAGGAAGGTCACCCAAGCTGACATAGGGGAACCAGGGAAGGTCTCAGCTTACACATGAAGACTGAATCATATTTGTTTCTGTCTATGTAGCAAGACAGGGAAGCCCATTCAGGGCAAACAGAATAGCAGAGGTTAAGGTGTGAAGATATGGAAAAACAAAAGCTTGACCATAAGATGAGTTAAGGAAATAGACTAAGTAAAGAATTTTAGAGGTTATGCTTTAGGTAAAGAGGACCCAGTGAAAAATTTTGAGAGGCAACGTGACATAATGAGGTGTGCTTATTTGGAAAATCACTTGGATAGTTGGGCAGGAATGGGTTGCAGCCAGGGCAGTAATTTTCACATGCTATGTGCATAAAGAATCATGTGAGCCCCACTTTTAGAGATTCTTATTCAGTGTGCCTGAGTTGAGGCCCAAGATTTTGCATTTCTAATAAGCTCCCAAGTATGTTCATGCTGCGGGTCTGTGAACCATACTTTGATTAGTACTGGATTAGAGGCAAGGAAAAGGCCCCTGGAATAATGATTATGATAACCTGAAATAAAGCACTGCCAATAAGAATGAAAAGAAGCTGAAGACATTGTAGCAGATGGAATAACTAAGACCAATGGGCCTTAGGACCAATGAGAAGCTTTGAAAACATAGAGATAATCCTTTTACCTCACTGCTATGTACAGATCTCTCAGCTTTCACCATCCTTCCTTTTTACCCCCCATTCCCTCCTTTCTCCATTTTCCTTCTTACTTTGTTTGCTTAAATAATTAATCATACCCACTCCTTTGCATATGCTCTCACTGCCTTGCCCCCAACCCCATATTTCATTGCACTTATTTTGATACACAATACATCTGGTTAAAGCCAGACCCCTGATGACACTTTATCTGCATTTCACAGTTGAAGATAGATAACTTGAGAAAAGTATAAGACAGGGTGGCCCAAGACACTTTAATTTCCCAGTACCGACTTCCAGTGGGCCCACAGGGCAGTCTGGCAGTCTGCCATATTCTTCTAGTCCATTCTCTCCCTCACTCTCTCACCATCTACTATGTCCTTGGAATCTCAGTACTAGCCTCATTCTCAGCTTCATATTCCACTGAGAACCCAAAACCACTCAGCAAAGAGCCTCTACTGGCTCTCCCCACCACGTCCAGCCTAAGTGTGCTCTTATCCTCTGCCGATTTTGCTGCTTCCGTGGAATGCAGCAAGAAGATGGGCATCTATGAATGAGGACGTGGGCCTTCACTAGACGTCAAATCTGCTGTTGCCTTGACCTTGGACTTACCAGTCTCCACAACTATGAGAAATAAATTTCTGTTCTTTATTAGCCACCCAGTCTATGGCATTTTGTTATAGGGGCCCACAGAGACTAAGACAAAGGACTAGTTTCACCTCTGAAAGACCCTGCCCTAGCGCAGCTCTGCTAGGTCTCTGCTTTAAAGACTCCACTTCTCATTTATCTATCCAGCTCCGCTGGGTCCTCAGGATTTGATCTTCAGCAAACCCCTGGTGACCACGACTGACAAGTTCAATCATCCCCTCACTGCTTTCTTGGAAGATTCAGGTCAGTCCTGTGGGCTCTCAAGCTCAGCCCACCTGCTGAGGCAGCCGGGTGAGAGCTGAGGACAGCACTTTCTCTGAATTCCTTTGCTTTTTGCTGCACCAAGAGCTTTAATAACTATATTTACATTTGCACAGAGCGTCAACCTGGTTATGGAGATAAGAGAATCTATAATGTGGTGTTTTAGTGCCGCATATAAATTTTACATCTCTGGTTGTATGTGTGTTACAAACACCCCGCCCCCCAACCCACTTCTTGTGTATTCAATCTAGCGAATGGATCTGTGGGTAACTTTTTCCTTAGGCATTTTTCTGACAACAAATTATCCTTTTTTTTTTTCAGAAAAGATGAAAAATCTGGATTCCCTCAATGGTCTCTATGTTGTGATTTTAAATACCATTTATTAAAATAGTGTGCATATTTGTTATACTTTGAAAAATTCTCATCTGATATTTTAACTTTACTATTAAAAGAGTCTATTGTTTTTAAACAGATGTTTTAGGAGTCTCAGGAATATTTTAACTCCAGTTTACATACTGTTTAGAAGAATGTTATTTTACTATTAAAAAATTAAGAAATAAATTATGTCCATTGCTTTTTTAATAGGAAATAAATAAATAACTAAATAAATATATAACATCAGTGTTTTCACTTGTCAGAATCAGTCACTGTTTTAATAACTAACATACAGCATTTACATCAATCTTCACAACTATCCATTATTTACCAGATTTTACCGATTAAGGAAATAAGCACAGTGTGGTTATATGACTCCATGCAAATCCTGTAATTAGTGAAGTTATGACTTGAGCCTAATTTTTCTGCTCTTGGTCCCACATGCCTAAACATGTGGCTACGCTGCACTACATCTTCTAGGATTTTCTTTCCTATATATTATAAAGGGCCACTAAAGATTCTCATGGGAGATCTGGGGTGAGGGAGTTAGGGAGCAGCTCACACATGTTGTTGTTACTGACCTGCTATCCCCTCGTTGTCATGAGACTACAGTTGTACCTGCAACCAATTCCCTTGTCCCTTGAATCCTTCAGCTTTCCTGACTCCTGGGCCAGGTTGTCATAAAGGACTCTGGCCTCTGCAGATGTATACACTTACAGATTTTAAATAAGGTTTCTATATAGAGAGATTCCATATACAGATTCCAAATATAGAGATCTGTATATAAAGAGTCTATCTTTATATAATCCATATATATCCATATATATTATCCACATATAATATATACATATTATATTAATATACATCCATACACACACACACACAGACACACACACACACGCAGAAGACAATCTCCTAGTGGTTCTGCTTCACTGTTTGAACACTGAAAGATCCAACATTGCATTATAAACCTGATTCTGCTGGGATAATAAATGCCATATGGGCCTTTATTCTTTTTTTATTTTTATTTTCTTAAAAGATTTTATTTATTCATTTGAGACACAGAGATAAAGAGAGAGAGAGCGAGACCATGCAGGGAGAGAGACAGAGGGAGAGGGAGAAGCAGGCTCCCCACTGAGCAGGGAGCCCGATGTAGGACTTGATCCCAGGACCCTGGGATCATGGCCTGAGCTGAAGGCAGACACTTAACCATCTGAGCCACCCAGGTGCCCCCTTTATTACTTTTTTTAAAGTTAAATTCTTCTTAAGGAGAGAGACCTCTGTTTATTTAGCACTTTCTGTTACAGGAAAAATGAATGAATGAATGAGTGAATAAATGAATCTATGAAAATCTTTGACACTTGAAGCAAACCTGTTTTCTTAATATATGAAATGCTACTACTTTATTATTTTAATACATCATGGGAAAAAGAGTTCTTTCAATTTAGAAGAGTCATTTATATTACTGTCTCTCATTCTCCACTTTCCTTATTGATACAACTCCAATGAGAGATCAAGAGTCAAAGTAAGGGGGCGGGACAAGATGGCAGATGAGTAGGAGACCTGGATTTCATCTGGTCTCAGGAATTCAGCTTAGTAGGGATCAAACCATTCTCAACACCTATGAACTCAACAGGAGATCGAAGAAGAGAGTAGCAACAACTCTCTGAACAGAGAAGTGACCACTTATTGGAAGGTAGGACGTGCGGAGAAGTGAATCCGAGGCGATATATGGGAGGATAGATGGCGGGGGAGGGGGCTTCCGTCGGCCGCTTCTGGCAAGTGATAGAGCCGCGGAGCACAAAATTGGAACTTTTAGAAGTCGGCTCCGCTGAGGGACCTCGCTCCAGTGGCTAAGCTGGGGGTGGAACCCTCGTGGGACATTGTGGTCTCAGGACCCTCGGGGTCAAGAAAGACCGGGGGTGCCTGAGTGTGGCAGAGCTCCCAGGTTTCAAAGTGGGGAAGCTGGCTGCAGAGATGGAGCCGAGGCGCGGGCTCTCAGCTTGGGGTTGCCATAAAATGTGATCTGTGGCACAGTCGGGCCACTCCTCCTCCAGCAGGGACCCAACAAGCGGCAGATCCGGGGAGACTCCCCTTCCTCCCCCGGGAGGAGCAGCGCGGGAGCTGACCGCAGGGATCTGCTGGGTTTGGAGACTTCACACGGGGTCGGGAGCCAGAGATAGAAACTCTCAGTCACAGGCCGGGTGAGCACGGAGTGCGGCCGGAGACCAGGGACACGGGAGTGACTGCTTTTCTCTGGGGGCGCACTGAGGAGAGGGGCCCCGAGTTCTCGGCTCCTCCGGGCGGAGATTAGGAGGCCACCATTTTCACTCTGGTCCTCCAAAGCTGTACCGAGAGCTTGCAGGGAACAAAAGCTCCCGAGAGCAAACCTGATCAGATTGCTTAGCCCGGAACAACAAGGGCGGGGCAATTCCGCCTCCGGCAAAGACATTTGGAAACCACGGCAACAGGCCCCTCCCCCAGAAGATCAGCAGGAACAGCCAACAAGCCAAGACCAAGTTTACTGATCAAGGAGAACGGGAGAACTCCAGCGCTAGGGGAATACTGCACATAGAATTCAAGGCCTTTTCACCATGATTCATTAGTTTTTCAAAGTTAATTTTTTTAACTTTTTTCTTTTGAATTTTTCTTTTTCCCTTTTTCAACCAACATCTAATCAATCCCTTTTTTTAAAAAAAATTTTTTTTATTTTTCTTTTTTAGAGTCATATTTTATCCCTTCATAGTAGTTACCCTTATTTTTGGCATATATATATATGTTGTTCTCTCTTTAAAATTTTGAGATACAGTTTTTTCTAACAATCAAAATATACCCTAAATCACTGGTGTATGGCTTTGTTCTACTCTTGTGCCTGATCACATTCTCCCCCCCCTTTTTTTTATCTTTCTTTTTTCAAACAACTTCTTATCTTATCAATTCCTTTTATAAAATCTTTTATAATTTTCATCTTTACAGTCATCTTCCATCCCTTCACTGTATCAACCCATAGTTTGTACATATGTAAGTCTATCTTCCTTTAAAATTTTAGGAGGCACTTTTTCTAACAGACCAAAATACGCCCAAAATCCAGTGTGTGGCACTGATCTATGCACTAGCCTGATCATATTTGATCATATTCTGTTTTTTTTGTTTTGTTCTGTTTTTGTTTGTTTTTATCTTTTTCTTTTTTTTCCCCTTCTTTTTTCTTTCTTTCCCTTTCTTTTCCCCTGGTTTCAGGTCTTTTCTGATTAGTATAGAGTATATTTCCTGGGGATGTTGTTAACCTGTTAGCATTTTGTTTTCTCATTCATCTATTCACCTATGGACAAAATGACAAAACGAAAAAAATCACCTCAGCAAAAAGAACAAGACGTAGTACCATCAGCCAGGGACCTACTCAATACGGATATTAGTACGATGTCAGACCTAGAGTTCAGAATCATGACTTTAAAGATACTAGCTGGGCTTGAAAAAAGCATGGAGGTTATTAGAGAAACGCTTTCTGGAGAAATAAAAGAACTAAAATCTAACCAAGTCGAAATCAAAAAAGCTATTAATGAGGTGCAATCAAAAATGGGGGTACTAACTGCTAGGATAAATGAGGCAGAAGAGAGAATCAGCAATATAGAAGACCAAATGATGGAAAATAAAGAGGCTGAGAAAGAGAGAGAGAAAGAACTACAGGATCACGAGGGCAGAATTCGAGAGATAAGTGATATGATAAGATGAAACAACAGTAGAATAATTGGGATCCCAGAAGAAGAAGAGAGAGAGGGGCAGAAGGTATCTTGGAGCAAATAATAGCACAGAACTTCCCTAATGTGAGGAAGGAAACAGGCATCAAAATCTAGGCAGCACAGAGAACCCATCTCAAAATCAATAAAAATAGGTCAACACCCCGACATCTAATAGTAAAACTTACGAGTCTCAGAGACAAAGAGAAAATCCTGAAAGCAGCTCGGGAGAAGAGATATGTAACCTACAATGGTAGAAGCATTAGATTGGCAACAGACCTATCCACAGAGACCTGGCAGGCCAGAAAGGACTGGCATGATATCTTCAGAGCACTAAACGAGAAAAATATGCAGCCAAGACTACTATATCCAGCTAGGGTGTCATTGAAAATAGAAGGAGAGATAAAAAGCTTCCAGGACAAACAAAAACTAAAGGAATTTGCAAACACGATACCAGCCCTCCAAGAAGTATTGAAAGGAGTATTCTAAGCAAAGAGAGAGCCTAAAAGCAGCATATCAGAAAGAGAGACAATATACAGCCACAGTCACCTTACAGGCCATACAAGGGCAATAAATTCATACCTTTCAATAGTTACTCTGAATGTAAATGGGCTAAATGCCCCAGTCAAAAGACACAGGCTATCAGATTGGATTAAAAAACAAGACCCATCAATATGCTGTCTGCAAGAGACTCATTTTAGACCCAAAGACACCCCCACATTGAAAGTGAGGGGGTGGAAAACCATTTACCATGCTAAGGGACACAAAAAGAAAGCTGGGACTACTGGGTATTTACCCCAAAGATACAAATGTAGGGACCCGAAGGGGTACGTGCACCCCAATGTTTATAGCATCAATGTCCACAATAGCCAAACTGTGGAAAGAGCCAAGATGTCCATCGACAGATGAATGGATAAAGAAGATGTGGTATATATACACAATGGAATATTATGCAGCCATCAAAAGGAATGAGATCTTGCCATTTGCAATGACATGGATGGAACTGGAGGGTGTTATGCTTAGTGAAATAAGTCAATCAGAGAAAGACATGTATCATATGACCTCACTGATATGAGGAATTCTTAATCTCAGGAACAAACTGAGTGTTACTGGAGTGGTTGGGGCTGGGAGGGATGGGGTGGCTGGGTGATAGACATTGGGGAGGGTATGTGCTATGGTGAATGCTGTGAATTGTGCAAGACTTGAATCACAGATCTGTACTTCTGAAACAAATAACGCAACATATTTTAAGAAAAAAGAAAAAGAAGAAGATAGCAGGAGAGGAAGAATGAAGGGGAGTAAGTCAGAGGGGGAGACGAACCAGGAGAGATGATGGACTCTGAAAAACAAACTGAGGTTTCTAGAGGAAGGGAGGGTAGGGGGATGGGTTAGCCTTGTGATGGGTATTGAGGAGGTGACGTTCTGCATGGAGCACTGGGTGTTATGAACAAACAATGAATAATGGAACACTGCATCAAAAATTAATGATGTAATATATGGTGATTAACATAACAATAAAAAAATTAAAAAAAATATGAAAGCAAAAGAAAGCTGGGGTGGCAATCCTTATATCAGACAAACTAGATTTTAAAACAAAGACTGTAATAAGAGATGAAGAAGGACACTATATCCTACTTAAAGGATCTATCCAACAAGAAGATCTAACAATTGTAAATATCTATGCCCCGAACATGGGAGCAGCCAATTATACAAGGCAATTAATAACAAAAGCAAAGAAACACATTGACAACATTACAATAATAGTGGGGGACTTTAACACCCCCCTGACTGAAATGGACAGATCATCTAAGCAAAAGAACAACAAGGAAATAAAGACTTTAAATGAAACACTGGACCTAATGGACTTCACAGACATATTCAGAACACTCCATCCCATAGCAACGGAATACAAATTCTTCTATAGTGCCCATGAAACATTCTCCAGAATTGATCACATCGTAGGTCACAAATCAGGTCTCAAACGGTACCAAAAGATTGGGATTATTCCCTGCATATTTTCAGACCACAATGCTTTGAAACTAGAACTCAATCACAAGAGGAAAGTCGGAAAGAACTCAAATACATGGAGGCTAAAGAGCATCCTACTAAAGAACGAATGGGTCAACCAGAAAATTAAAGAAGAATTCCAAAAATTCATGGAAACCAATGAAAATGAAAACACAACTGTTCAAAATCTTTGGGATACAGCAAAGGCAGTCCTAAGAGAAAAGTATATAGCAATACAAGCGTTTCTGAAGAAACAAGAAAGGTCTCAAATACACAACCTAACCCTACAGCTAAAGGAGCTGGAGAAAGAATAGCAAATAAAGCCTAAACCCAGCAGGAGAAGAGAAATAATAAAGATCTGAGCAGAAATCAATGAAATAGAAACCAAAAGAACAGTAGAACAGATCAACGAAACTAGGAGCTGGTTCTTTGAAAGAATTCACAAGATTGATAAACCCCTGGCCAGACTGATCCAAAAGAAAAGAGAAATGACCCAAATCAACAAAATCATGCCTGAAAGAGGAGAGATCACAACCAACACCAAAGAAATACAAACAATTATAAGAACATATTATGAGCAACTCTATGCCAGCGAATTAGATAACCTGGAAGAAATGGAAGCATTCCTAGGGATGTATTAACTACCAAAATTGAACCAGGAAGAAATAGAAAACCTGAACAGACCTATAACCACTAAGAAAATTGAAGCAGTCATCAAAAATCTCCCAACCTACAAAAGCCCGGGACCAGCTGGCTTCCCAGGGGAATTCTACCAAACATTTCAAGAAGAATTAATACCTATTCTCCTGAAACTGTTCCAAAAAATAGAAATGGAAGGAAAACTTACAAACTTGTTTTATGAGGCCACCATTAATTTGATCCCAAAACCAGACAAAGACTCCATCAAAAAGGAGAATTACAGACCAATATCTTTGATGAACATGGATGCAAAAATTCTCACCAAATACTAGCCAATAGGATCCATCAGTACATTAAAAGGACTATTCACCATGACCAAGTGGGATTTATCCCCAGGCTGCAAGGTTGGTTCAACATCCGCAAATCAATCAACGTGGTACAATACATTAACAAAAGAAAGAATAAGAGTCATATGATCCTCTCAATAGATGCAGAAAAAGCATTTGACAAAGTACAGCATCCTTTCTTGATCAAAACTCTTCAGAGTATAGGGATAGAGAGTACATACCTCAATATCATAAAAGCCATCTATGAAAAACCTACAGCGAATATCATTCTCAATGGGGAAAAGCTGAGAGCTTTTCCCCTAAGGTCAGGAACGTGGCAGGGATGTCCACTATCACCACTTCTATTCAACATAGTATTAGAAGTCCTAGCCACAGCAATCAGACAACAAAAAGAAATCAAAGGCATCCAAATCAGCAAAGAGGAAGTCAAACTCTCACTCTTTGCAGATGATATGATACTGTATGTGGAAAACCCAAAAGACTCCACCCCAAAACTGCTAGAACTCATACAGGGATTCAGTAAAGTAGCAGGATATAAAATCAGTGCACAGAAATCAGTGGCATTCCTATACACCAACAACAAGACATAAGAGAGACAAATCAAGGAGTTGATCCCATTTACAATTGCACCCAAAACCATAAGATACCTAGGAAAAAATTTAACCAAGGAGGCAAAGGATCTGTACTCAGAAAACTATGAAATACTCATGAAAGAAATTGAAGAAGACACAAAGAAATGGAAAAACGTTCCATGCTCATGGATCGGAAGAACAAACATTGTGAAGATATCAATGCTACCTAGAGCAATCTACACATTCAATGCAATCCCCATCAAAATACCATTCACTTTTTTCAAAGAAATGGAACAAATCATCCTAAAATTTGAATGGAACCATAAGAGAACCCGAATAGCCAGAGGAATATTGAAAAAGAAAAGCAAAGCCAGTGGGATCACAATTCCGGACTTCCAGCTCTATTACAAAGCTGTCATCATCAAGACAGTATGGTACTGGCACAAAAACAGACACATAGATCAATGGAAAAGAATTGAGAGCCCCGAAATGGACCCTCAACTCTATGGTGAAGTCATCTTTGACAAAGCAGGAAAGAATGTCCAATGGAAAAAACACAGTCTCTTAAATAAATGGTGTTGGGAAAATTGGACAGCCACATGCAGAAGAATGAAACTGGACCATTTCCTTACACCACAAACAAAAATAGACTCCAAATGGTTGAAAGACCTAAACGTGAGACAAGAGTCCATCAAAATCCTAAAGGAGAACACAGGCAGCAACCTCTTCGACCTCAGCCGCTGCAACTTCTTCCTAGAAACATCGCCAAAGGCAAGGGAAACAAGGGCAAAAATGAACTATTGAGATTTCATCAAGATAAAAAGCTTTTGCACAGCAAAAGAAACAGTCCACAAAACCAAAAGACAACCGACAGAATGGGAGAAAATATTTGCAAATGACATATCAGATAAGGGCTAGTATCCAAAATCTACAAAGAACTTATCAAACTCAACACCCAAAGAACAAATAATCCAATCAAGAAATGGGCAGAAGAAATGAACAGACATTTTTCCAAAGAAGACATCCAAATGGCCAACAGACACATGAAAAAGTGCTCATCATCGCTCAGCATCAGGAAATCCAAATCAAAACCTCAATGAGATACCACCTCACACCAGACAGAATGGCTAAAATTAATGTCAGGAAATGCCAGATGTTGGCGGGGATGCGGAGAAAGGGGAACCCTCCTACGCTGTTGGTGGCAATGCAAGCTGGTGCAACCCCTCTGGAAAACAGTATGGAGGTTCCTCAAACAGTTGAAAATAGAACTACCATAGGATCCAGTAATTGCACTACTGGGTATTTACCACAAAGATACAAATGTAGGGATCCAAAGGGGACATGCATCCCAATGTTTATAGCAGCAATGTCCACAATAGCCAAACTGTGGAAAGAGCCAAGACATCCACCAACAGATCAATGGATAAAGAAGATGTGGTATATATACACAATGGAAATTTATGCAGCCATCAAAAGGAATGAGATCTTGCCATTTGCAACGACGTGGATGTAACTGGAGGATGTTAGGCTGAGTGAAATAAGTCAATCAGAGAAAGACATGTATCATATAACCTCACTGATATGAGGAATTCTTAATCTCAGGAAACAAACTGAGGGTTGATGGAGTGTTGGGGGGTGGGAGGGAGGGGGTGGCTGGGTGATAGACATGGGGGAGGTTATGTGCTATGGTGAGTGCTGTGAATTGTGCATGACTGATGAATCACAGATCTGTACCTCTGAAACAAATAATGCAATATATGTTAAGAAAAAAAAAAAAGAAGAAGAAGATAGCAGGAGGGGAAGAACGAAGGGTTGTAAGTTGGAGGGGGAGATGAACAATGAGAGACGATGGACTCTGAAAAACAAACTGAGTGTTCTAGAGGGGAAGGGGGTGGGGGGATAGGTTAGCCCAGTGATGGGTATTAAGGAGGGCACATTCTGCATGGAGCACTGCGTGTTATGCACAAACAATGAATCATGGAACACTGCATCAAAAGCTAATGATGTAATGTATGGTGATTAACATAACAATAAAAAATTAAAAAACAATAGTCAAAGTAAGGGGCGCTTGGGTAACTCAGCTGGTTAAGCGGCTGTCTTCGGCTCAGGTCATGATCCCAGGGTCCTGGGATTGAGCCCCACATTGGGTACCCTGCTCAGCGGAGAGCCTGCTTCTCTCCCTCTCCCTCTGCCCTGCTTGTGCTCTCTCTCTCTCTCTATGAAATAATAAAATCTTTAAAAAAAGAAAAGAGTCAAAGTAAATCTTGCACTGCCTTTCTTTCAACTGCTCAGCATCTAACTTCACATGTTCCTGGACACTTATCCTGCTATGAATTCAGTTTTCTTAAGAGAACTATGAAGTGAAACTTTGTTTCATGTCTGCAGTGGCAGAAATCTGTTGACTTTCTCTTCCTTTATTGTGTAGGCACCATTAAGACCCATAAGCTGCCAGAGTGTTCTTCTTGGACAACATTGTGCTTTATCCCTTTAAATATATTTATAGCAAAATCAACAGACCACACACCAGCCTAACCTGAAACAGCCTTAACCTGCACAATACCCTTAACCATTCTTCCTTAATTTGAAAGGAAAAATCTTCCCCTAACATACTTGTATCTGAATTAATATGTACTCTCTATTCAAGACTCAAAGAACTTCCCTGATAATGTGAGACCGTGGCTGTAATCTGTGAAACCATCTGCAAAGTCAGGTCTGTTTCCATGACTTGGAACATTTAAACATAACCTGAAGAGAATGAAAATCTACACATAGTAAACTACCTGGACACTTGTCATCATATAGAATTCATACCTTGATCTTTGTCTGACTTAAATAAAATAATTTATTCTGAAATTTTGACGGAGGGGATATATATATAAAATGAATTGAAAATGAAGACAGTGTATTTTTCCCCTTGCTTCTTTGCATAAGGAATCTGCATTTTCAAATATTTGCATTGGTCTGACCAACACTCAGATTTAAGATCTCTACCCTCAAAGCATATGGGCAGCCTGATTTGCTTCTTGCCACTTGCACTGTTGCCACCCTGGTCCAAGTCACTCTCTCTTCACTGAACTATTAGAGTAGGCTCCCTGTTTCTCCTTCAGTCCGAACTCCACAAAGCAGCTAGGGAATGCCTATTAAAACTGAGTCGCTTTGTGTCACTCTTCTGTTCCGAATACTTCATCAGTACCTGCTCATTCACATGGAGTAAAGACCAAATGTTGAGTTGGGATTTACCTGTTCCTCTTGTCTCCCTCACTAGCAAATAAGCTCTAGGAGGGCAGGGGTCTTTATACATTCTGTTTGCTGCTCTACCTGTGTAGCCTAGATCAGTGCCTGGCACATTATAGGCTCAGTAAATATGCAATGAATAAATGAATGAATTTTTAAATGTAAGTGAAATGAGACTGACATCAGGCACAACAAATTATGCATTTCTAAAGATGGTAGCTCAACAAGCATCCAAATGTTCAATGAAGCACCAAGAAGAGTTTCTGGCTCTGGCTGGTTTCCTCACTGCAAATACAATTATGCCATATTATGCAAATATGGCCTCTTTCCTTGCACGTAAGTCTCAGCATCTGTATTTATAGAAGGATATCACTTAACAAAAACCTTTCTTTGACACAAGACTTTCTTATGAATAAAAAAAATCGTCCTACTAAATATTATAAGGGCATGCATTTTAAATTGTGTTTCTTTTGATGGAAGCTGAAATTTGTGTCCTTTCTTGTCAACTTTATTCAGAAACCAGTGGCCATGATTTCACATGCTTTCACATTGGCTGTTTAAAACTACAGTGCCCTTGTGACTGTGGTGAGGTGTTTGCCTCCACATAAAGCAATCACACTCCCAGTGAACCTGAAATCTGGGTTTCAGTATTTCCAGGTGTTAAGTAACAGTTTCAGGAAAACCATACTGTCCTCGTGTAAATATATGTAAAGATAATCCATGGATTTTTGTTTAAGGAAATAGTGTGCTTAAGAATGTTTTTAAATGCTAAGGTTGTTATACTCAGAAATGTATCTTGTGACATTTTAATTCTTTCTATTATACAAATTTGTAACAGCATTGCTCGAAGGAACTTAACAAGACTCAAAGTAATTATTCTCATCCATCTCACTGAAGATTTATAAATCTTACATTAAAGATTTTGCAAGTTATGAAAATATATTGTGCCTATAAAGTACATTTAGCATCAGAAGGATTCAGATGAGGCTTTGGAATAATAATGGAGAAAACCAAGTGATTTAAATTAGGGCTCAACAATAGTGCCCAGCAAATCATTTTGCTGGTCTTCAGCTCCACGTTTATGTCTCTTCCATAAGTAGATTATGCTAATAGGTGCCAAGAGATTCATATCTCCAGCAGGCTGAGAAAGCCTGTGGTTACTTTAAATTCTCTTTCTCTCAAAGGGCAGACATCATAACCTGAAGTATTTTCATTATGATTCACTTAACAAAGACGATGTGTGGCAGGTAGACTGCCTATCAATAATCTTTAGTGAGTATTCACTTTGGACAAGCTTTGTAATGTGGGTTTGGAGCAAAAAGGCAAATAAAAGAAGATGTGATCTTTCTTCTTAGATGCTTGAACTAAAAAATCAAGTGTACATTCCCACTCTCCTTCCCCTAGCAATGCACGAGGGATAGAATAAATTCTCATGTGGTCAAATCACACTAACTGTACCTTATTCTTGAAACACACACTAGGTCCCAACTCTAGTCTACCTCCACATTTTCTGAAGAAACTATATATGCAAAGCATACACACAAACCAATACACAAATACAAAAATAAGCCAAAAAATCCACCTTGATTAAAGGATATTTAACCTCTTCCCAGAATTATTTTTTCTGACCCCATTTTTTTTCACTGGTAAAATTGGGATAATAAGAGTACTGATATTATACATATATGTAGGGATCAATGAGTTAAAGGACAAAGATCATAGCATATAATTAGCACTCAATAAATAATAGTTATCAATAGTAGGAATAGTATTCATTCAGCAGCAGTCCCACTAATGAACATATGAGCTAGAATTGAGAACTTTTCATATGCTGGACACTATATTAAGTGCTGGCAAAATGAAGATAAACCACACATTCTACACCCTTAATATTTCTCAGGGTTTTGTGAAACACACTCATTCACATACACACACACTCAAACACACAAACACACACAAAAATACAAATCCAGTGTGAAATATTCTCTGATTACATCTTACAAGGTGTTTTAAAAGCACATAGAGTCATAGCTTGGCAGATATCACATATTTTACGTTATTTTGATAATGTCTGCTCAAATATAAAACAGTAAAACAAAACAAAACAAAACAGAAAACCTTTAGTTAGAATGTATTCTTGTCTGTTTTTGGTAGGCTATCAACCACTGCTACCCAGTGAACCTGTTTGAGCTTCATAGCCAGAAAAACACATTGGTCATTTACCATGTACAGAATCTTTCTCAAACTCACCTATACTTCAACATATGTCCACTTGACAGAAAGTTACAATTCATATTGGTTAAACAGATGACATTCCATTACAGTGAATGTCCAGTGAGTGAAAAGCATATAGTATTTTCTTAAAATGGGATTTCACTGGAGCAGAAACTGTATGGATATGACCCATCACCACCGTGCAGAGTGTTGTTATGATTGCAACTGGTTTTTCATTTAAATGGTTACATAATGAGATTCTACCTGTATAAGCTAAAAATGCAAAATCATATTTTAGTTTTCTCATGGTCCAGCTACTTGAAATTAATGCATGATAAAATTGTTTATATTTTCTTAAGTGAGTAAAATGAACAGCTATAAAAAAACATTAGCTTCACAGAGAATATTCCAATACCTTAGTTTTCTATCAGTTACACCCACAGATAACTCATCATATCCCATCCAACAAAAGTGTATATGAACAAAATAGAGATCAAGAGTCACATACTCTACCAATTGAGCCAGCCAGGTGTGCTGGATTATACACATTAAATGGGTGAATTATATGGAATGTGAATAATATCTCAATAAAATTGTTAAAAAAATAACACCCTGACTAACTAAAAAACAGACAAAACACAAAAATACGTCTGTAATAGTCTCTGTGAGAGTCTCCTTCCCCATCTGAACACCAGTTGCTTGACCTCTAGCATGGTTGAGAGGGAGAGCAGGGTGACCTAGCTCAGTGAGTGACAAACATTTTCAACGGTGCAAATTTTAAAAAAGCATTCCCTTTATGAAGCTCAAATATGTAAAACAGAGAGGCAACATTTTAAAACTACAAAGTCATCAGATAATGTCAAATTTACTACATGTTTAGTTAAAAGCATTCAATTCAATGAGGCTATTATAATAACCTCAAAATTCAAAAAATTGTAAATCACTCCTATTCAAAATTGAAAGTTGTGAATCACAGTAAAAGTCATAACAGCATCATGAATTATTTTATTTCTACATTTTGCTTTGGTTGGACAATTCTAAAAAACTCCTGATTCATACAAATAAATAGTTGCAGTATGATTTGTAATTAATATCCTTTTTCAATTAAATGATTCTAGAATTTGAGTTTTGTTGCTTGAAAATTCCTAAACAAAACAAACACAAAGGCTGAATCAGAATATACCAAATAATAAACCTTAAAATTTTCTGCAATATAGTCTTAGTGAGATGACCAATATTTTGTATTTACTTGTTGTTGAACAATCTCTTATTAATTATAATTATAGCACATACCAAAACCTTCTGTTCAAACTTTACCTAGAATTCAATTAAGTATGACATGTGCATGCTGTAAGAGGATATTTGTCTTCATAAGTTCATGAAGTACACATGTGGAGGTCTTGATTTGGAATAATACCAATACCGAACTGCAACCTTTCTAAATAAACATGACAAACTGCACGTGCGCATGCTCACATGCACACGGATGAGTAAGGAAAGCTTTATTTTGAAGACTTCATACTCAGAAGACAAAAAAGTCAAACTGAGCAAAAGTCATTAAATATCGATAGTGCCCAATATGTTAAAGCTTGTGTTTGCAATTCATTTGAAGTTGTGCCCTTTTTCAATTATAGTTTTAAATATAATGAAAAAGATATATTTTGTTAACATCATTTTAAGTAAATGTTTCATGAGATTGTTATACTGAGCAGAAAAGTTCCATAGTGCAGACTTTGGAAACCGCTGGGCTGCAGTTATGCAGATGTTCCCTGCAGGTCTACAATTCTATCGTTTTACTATCTCAAGCAAGATTGAAATTTTTTTAAGTTTGCATAAATTGTTTAAGATTTTAATGCTTTTTATAAAAGATTTTTGGATTGCTGGGCCGCTAGGTATTCTCTCCCATTAACCTACAGAGATGTAGGACAAAACAGCAACAACAAACAACAAAAAAACTCGACCAGCTCTACCTTGTCTCACACGCTCGCAATTTGCTTTACCTGGTGCCAAGAAAGAGGAATAACTCCTTCTATCCTCTAAGTCTCAGTTTGGATGGCAGACACCTCGTAAGAGGCTATGCTTGGTCAGAGAACCTAAGCACATGAGGCACGTCATAGCTATTCATTGGGAAAGTTCTATGCACCTAGATATATACCAGCAAAATTATCATTCCTTAAGGACAGTGTGTATCTTGTGTGTTTCCTATTTCACTACCCCTTTATCCACTTGGACCTCATGAATATGTCCAAACACACACAGACACCAAGAGCTCCTAGCACAGTGTTAATAACATAGTAACCGTAGGCATATTTAGGGCCAGACCAGACTTTCCCATTTGGCACAGATATTTTAGAGATCAGAGAGTTTCATTCACTAATTTTACAAGGTAGGATATTTAAGAACATAGAAAATAGATAATTTCCTAAAGGACTATTTTTCCAGCTGAGTCTAGAACTCAATTCTCAAATCTTATGGCTATTACACTAGCATATCACACTGTTTTTAACATACTTACATCTTATATGGAACCTACAGGAATGGTGTGTTTATGTGTACTTGCATGGGGATGTACTGCTGAATACAGCAAGTTTGTTCTGTATGTTTATGTTTCTTGTAAATGTGTTTATATTATTTCTATAGATATATATGCATATTTATATAACAATGTAATATATATATATATATATCCACTTATATTTAAAAACTGACCCATGGGAACTTTATCACATACAATGTATATTTATTATATATTTACTTGATTTTTATACTCCTCCCAAAATATCTTCTATTGAGATGTTAGTATGTTAGTTTGGTAACTAATATGTTCATATCTCTAATCATAGTAAACTACTTATATCAATTAATATTTAAGGAATACAGTTTTGATGTAATATGGATTGCTAATCCAAACACGTATTTGATAAGATTGTATTAAGTCCTATAATAATGTCATATAAATATCAATTTACTTACAACAAATATTGAGACTTTAAGTGTCCGTTGGTATATTAGGGGAAAGAGAAGGTAGTATTGAAATTTATCAGGTATGCTTCCTATTCTCAACAGGCAAACATAACAGTAGAAGAGATGAGTATGTGAAAACTCTAATATTAGCCAAATGGGTTCAGAGCTCTAATTAATGTAAAGGAAAATAATATAATACAAAATAGTGATATTAATTCAGATTGGAAAAACCAGGGAAGACTTGATAAAAGTAAAAGAAGGAGGTATTTGAGCTGGAATAGTATAAGAAAATAAATCTCTTATTTTGTTACTCTAAAAAAAATGTCCTCTCATTATTAAAACCCTTCATTTTCAGTCTAGCTTTAGGGTATTTTACAATATTTAGATTTACTTCTAATAACCTAGAGTAATTACTTATGAAAGCACCCTGGGAAATAAATGCAAAGTTCGTTGATTATGATCACTTTTTAAGCATATATAATTAAAAGTAAAAAAAATACAATTTATTTACCAAGCACAGAGGAAACTCAATAGAAATCTGCAGGGATCATCTTTTTATCACTCAGTTATCATGTTCATCATCTTTATAAAGTTCCCCATACAGGAACCAGATACAATAAACATGACAATAGTCTGAAGCAAATTATAAAAATGAAATACTAACTCAAATATGATTGAAGGTTTAGCTCACTTGAGCTAAACTTTGTAAAATATATGATCACTCCTTCCTGTGAGTGTTTTCGTACTAAATCTTACCTTGATTTATGATGTTGGAAACCTACAAAGGCATGCTTTCTAATACATATACACTGTCACAGCTGAATACCTCACTAATGTACTATATTCCCTGATGAACCAACCAATTTAATAACTTTGGCAATGCCAGCTTTTGAACAAAGCAGCCTCTCATTGACATTCCGGTGCAATAGCTAATAACAATTAGATTTCATTATAGCATTGTATCTTGCTATTGTCATCCCAACAAGAGATGCTTTCCTTATAATCCATAGGATTGACACAAATGTAAATGTTAGTCCAACCCACCAAATAAGTAGTCTATGGACCCTCATTACCAGATATGAGCTCACATCTGTCTCATTGTCATATATTGTTTTTCCATGTCATTTATTTTTCAGTCTTTGAAAAGACTAACATTTTTCAGTTTTTGAAATCTTGTCACCAATTTGGCAAAATCTTTCAGGCTCTAGAGAAATGTATCTTTTATTTTTGTTAATATTGTCCTTTTAGAACCTAAGTAACTAAACAGGATGCTATCTACACACTGTGTGGAGAGAACTCAGAGGTTTTCTTAGTACAGATGTTAGAATCTAAAAATTACTCAAAGTGCTATATTAAAAAAATTCAAATTATTGCTCCTTTGCTCACACAGAGCAATCATTTTGGCAATTTGACAATAATAACAAAAGGCTTGTAAAGATATTGAAAGAAATAAGATAATTGAAATACATTGTTTGACGTAGAAAGATAGGGTTGAATTTACATTACTGTAGTTATAGATAGCTAGGAAAGGCCACTTAAATTCAAGTGATATCAAAGTAATGGAATGGCATATGGATATATGAACATGCCATTCAATGGCTTTTTCAGGATCTCCTTTAAATTACATTAACCTTCAGATATTTGAAAAGATGATGAACTAACACAGATTGCTGAAATCTACTCTACAGGGAGATGCTACAGAGCAACAAGGAATTTGATGGACCACAGACACTCACATTAAAACTGTGAAAAGTCCTTTGGAGAGATTAAAGATAATTGGGTATCTATTTGGGAGAAACTACACAGTGGTCCAGAGCTGAAGCTGGGGTAGAAGTCTCATATTGTTTCCTCCTTCTCCCCAACCCCCACTGGTCACTGCAGTGGGTGAGTCAATGTCTCTTTCCTTAGCACTGAAAAACAGAATGCAAACAGAAACAAAAACATTAAGACTAGCCCAACTCAAACCAGAGAATTTGGGGTAATACCTTAGTATGCAAACTCGTGGGCCCCAACCACTAGGGTCTTTGTGAACCAAAATCTCTGTGGTGGGGCTAAATTATCTGTTTTAACAAGCTTGCCAGGAGCTTCTGATGAGCATTCAAGTTTAGGAAGCCCTAGAGCCCAACTGGGGTGGAACGTGGTTAACAGATACAGATATACTTCCAGCAAAATCTTTCCTTCCTTGGAAGAACAACAGCGTTGGTAAATAGTAAAAAAAAAAAAAAAAAAAAAAAATTCCTGAGGGAAAAAGATGGTCAATCGTGGGTGAGGAGAGAAAATTGAAAGTGGTTTAGCTCAGGGCACCTGGGTGGCTCAGATGGTTAAGCGTCTGCCTTTGGCTCAGGTCATGATCCCAGGGTCCTGGGATTGAGTCCCGCATTGGGCTCCTTGCTCAGCAGGGAGTCTGCCTCTGCCTCTCCCTCTGCCTCTTCCCCTGCTTGTTCTCTTTGTCTCTCTCGCAAATGAATAAATAAATCTTTAAAAAAAAAAAAAAGAAAGTGGTTTAGCTCATATTTTGATATTCTAGGCCCTCTGTTCTGAAGCATTTAACTTTCTTCCTAAAATATCCAGAAGCAATATCAATATCCTTATAAAATTAAGGAGTACTATTGGAAATATTAAGTAAAAACAATTTTAAAGAAAACCCAAAGAGAAATGATGAGTATAAGAAAAAGAAGAGGGGAGCCTGGATGGCTCAGTGGTTAAGCATCTGCCTTCTGCTCAGGTTATGATCCCAGGGTCCTGGGATCGAGCCCCGCATTGGGCTCCCTGCTCCATGGGAAGCCTGCTTCTCCTTCTCCCACTCCCCCTGCTTGTGCTCCCCCTCTCTATCTCTCTCTGTCAAATAAATAAATAAAATCTTAAAAAAAAAAGAAAAAGAAGAAATTAATTTACTGATGGGTAACATGGCCAGGTGAGTTCAACTAAAGAACAAACTAGTGAGCTGAACCATTAAATTCAGGAACTCTCCCAGAAGGCAAAGATAAAGAAATATAAATAAAGAGAAAAGGTAATGTAAGAGATACAAAGGATATAAGGAGAAATGTTAATATTCATTTAATAATAGTCCCAGGAGAGAAAAAATAATGAGAAGAATATTTGAGAAAATAATGACCAAGAATTTTTCAGAACTAAGACCACAGATTAAAAGAGTTCATAATATATGGTTAAAAACAGGGGAGGAGCAAGATGGCAGAGGAGTAGGAGATCTGGATTTCATCTGGTCCCAGGAATTCAGCTGGATAGGGATCAAACCATTCTGAACACCTACGAACTCAACAGGAGATCGAAGAAAAGAATAGCAGCAACTCTCTGAACAGAAAAGCACTTACTGGAAGGTAGTACGTGTGGAGAAGTGAATCCGAGGTGATATTTGGGAGGATAGATGGCTGGGTAGGGGGCCTCCGTCCGCCGCTTCTGGCAAGTGATAGAGCCGCAGAGCACAAAATCAGAACTTTTAGAAGCCGGCTCCACTGAGGGACATTGCTCCAGGGGCTAAGCAGGGGGTGGAACCCTTGCGGGGACAGTGTGGTCTCAGGACCCTCAGGGTCACAGGAAGACTGGGGGTGCCTGAGTGTGGCAGAGTTCCCAGGTATTGGAGCAGGGAAGCCAGCTGCAGAGACAGAGCCAAGGAGTGGGCTCTCAGCTTGGGGTTGCCATAAACCGTGATTCGCAGCACAGTTGGGCCACTGCTCCTTCAGCAGGGACCCAACAAGCGGCAGAGCTGGGGAGACTCCCCTTCCTCCCCCGGAGGAGTGGCATAGGAGCACACCACAGGGATCTGCTGGGTTTGGAGACTCCACACTGAGTCAGGTGCCAGAGATAGAAATGCTTGGTCACAGGCCGGGTGAGCACGGAGTGCGGCTGGAGACCGGGGAGACGGGAGTGATTGACTGCTTTTCTCTGGGGGCGCACTGAGGATTGGGGCTCTGAGTTCTCGGCTCCTCCGGGACGGAGATGGGGAGGCCACCATTTTCAATCTCGTCCTCCAAAGCTGTGCGGAAAGCTTGCAGGGAGCAAAAGCTCCGGAGAGCAAAGTCGAGCAGATAACAGCCGGGCCCCTGGCAAGGACGGGGCAATTCTGCCTCCGGCAAAGACATCTGGGAACCACGGCAACAGGCCCCTCCCCCAGAAGATCAGCAAGAACAATGAGAACGGCAGAACTCCAGCGCTAGGGGAATACTGCATATAGAATTCATGGCTTTTTTACCATGATTCTTTAGTGTTTCAAAGTTAACTTTTTTTTTTGAAAATTTTTGCCCTTTTTCCAACCAACATCTTATCAATCCTTTTTTTAAAAAAAATATTTTTTATTTTTCATTTTAGAGTCATATTCTATCCCATCATAGTAGTTACCCTTATTTTGGAATATATATATATATACATATATATGTGTATGTATATATATAAGTTGTTCTCTCTTTAAAATTTTGAGATACAGTTTCTTCTAACAGATCAAAATATACCCTAAATGTCTAGTGTATGGCTTTGTTCTAGTCTCCTGCCTGACCACATTCTCTCCCCCCATTTTTTTTAATCCTCTTCTTTCTTTTTTCAACCAACTTATCAATTCCTTTTATAAGCTCTTTTATAATTTTCATTTCTACAGTCATATTCCATCTCTTCATTGTATTAACCCTTATTTTTATACATATATAAGTTTTTCTTTCTTTAAAATTTTGGGAGGCACTTTCTTCTAACAGACCAAAATACACCCAAAATCTAGTGTGTGGCACTGATCTATGCACCAGCCTGATCATATTGGATCATATTCTATTTTTTTGTTTTTGTGTTTTTGTTTGTTTTTTTCTTTTTCTTTTTCTTTTTTTTTCTCTTTTTTCTTTCTTTCCCCCCATTTTCAGGTCTTTTCTGATTTGTTTAGTGTATATATTCTGGGGACGTTGTTACCCTGTTAGTATTTTGTTCTCTCAATCATCTGTTCTCCTCTGGACAAAAGGACAAGATGGAAAAAAATTACCTCAACAGAAAGAACAAGAGGCAGTACCGACTGCTAGGGACCTAATCAGTATGGACATTAGTAAGATGTCGGAACTAGAGTTGAGAATGATGATTTTAAAGATACTAGCTGAGCTTGAAAAAAGCATGGAAGTTATTAGAGAAACACTTTCTCGAGAAATAAAAGAACTAAAATCTAACCAAGTGGAAAACAAAGGCTATTAATGAGGGGCAATCAAAAATGGAGGCTCTAACTGCTAGGATAAATGAGGCAGAAGTGAGAATTAGTGATATAGAAGACCAAATGATGGAAAATAAAGAAGCTGAGAAAAAGAGAGATAAACAACTACTGGATCACGAGGGTAGAATTCGAGAGATAAGGGATACCATAATATGAAACAACATTAGAATAATTGGGATCCCAGAAGAAGAAGAAAGAGAGAGAGGGGCAGAAGGTATATTGGAGCAAATTATAGTGGAGAATTCCCTAATTTGGGGAAAGAAACAGGCATCAAAATCCAGGAGTTACAGAAAACCCCTCTCAAAATCAATAAAAATAGGTCAACACTCCGACATCTAATGGTAAAACTTACGAGTCTCAGAGACAAAGAGAAAATCCTGAAAGCAGCTTGGGAGAAGAGATCTGTAACCTACAATCGTAGAAACATTAGATTGGCAACAGACCTATCCACAGAGACCTGGCAGGCCAGAAAGGACTGGCATGATATATTCAGAGCACTAAATAAGAAAAATATGCAGCCAAGAATACTAAATTCAGCTAAGCTGTCATTGAAAATAGAGGAGAGATAAAAAAAATTTCCAGGACAAACAAAAACTAAAGGAATTTGCAAACACAAAACCAGCCTTACAAGAAATATTGGGGCACCTGGGTGGCTCAGTTGTTAAGCATCTGCCTTCGGCTCGGGTTATGATCCCAGGGTCCTGGGATCGAGCCCCGCATCGGGCCCCATGCTCTGCGGGAAGCCTGCTTCTCCCTCTCCCCCTGCTTGTGTTCCCTCTCTCGCTATGTCTCTCTCTGTCAAATAAATAAAATCTTAAATAAAAAAAAATATTGAAAGGGGTCCTCTAAGCAAGGAGAGAGCCTAAAAGCAGCAAAGACCAGAAAGGAATGCAGACAATATACAGTAACAGTCACCTTCAGGCAATACAATGTCCATCCACAGATGAATGGATAAAGAAGATGTGGTATATATATATACAATGGAATATTATGCAGCCATCAAAAGCAATGAAATCTTGCCATTTACAACAATGTGGATGGAACTGGAGGGTATTATGCTGAGCGAAATAAGTCAATCAGAGAAAGACATGTATCATATGACCTCACTGATATGAGGAATTCTTAATCTCAGGAAACAAACTGAGGTTTGCTGGAGTGGTGTGAGGGGAGGGATGGGGTTGCTGGGTGATAAACATTAGGGAAGCTATGTGCTATGGTGAGCGCTGTGAATTTTGTAAGACTGTTTAATCACAGACCTGTACCTCTGAAACAAACAATACATTGCATGTGTAAAAAAAAAAAAAAAAGAAGAAGAAGATAGCAGGAGGGGAAGAATGAAGGGGGGGAAATCGGAGGGGGAGACGAACCATGAGAGACTACGGACTCTGAAAAACAAACTGAGGGTTTTAGAGGGGAGGGGGTGGGCAGATGGGTTAGCCTGGTGATGGGTATTAAAGAGGGCATGTTCTGCATGGAGCATTGGGTATTATATACAAACCATGAATCATGGAACACTACATCAAAAACTAATGATGTAATCTATGGTGATTAACATAACATAAAAAAAAAAAAGACAGCAACCCCAAATGGAGTCACTAACTCTAAGCCTCTTTTCACCAAAGCAGGACTTAACTTAATTACAGTTTTGGTTCTCACAGAAATGGAACCTCAAATCAGTTGTCAGGAATCAGCTGGTCAGCACTAGTGAGGTAATTGGACCAGTAGACCCCTGCTCTCCCTCGAAGGAAAGTGACCTTGCCACAGCAAATCCACTTCTTGCTAGTATAACTTCCTTTTCCTGCTCCCTTTGCCTATAAACATCTTTCATTTTGTACAGCTCCTTAGTCTACTAGATGGGATGCTGCATGATTCATGAATTGTTGAATAAAGCCAATAAGATCATTAAAATTTGCTGTTAAATTTTGTTTTTTAATGAAACTGAACCATAGAGATGGGGGTGAGGGTGGGAACACTTGGGAACGTAACTAAATTAAATTTAATAACATCAAAAGCCAAAAATTTTTTTCTAAAAACTTCCTGAGGGACAATACTTACAACTACAATGAAGTACTTGTCAGGAAAAAAAAAAAAAAAATGACTGTGAACCTAAAATATATGTCTACCAGAATTGTCATTTTTGAAAAATAAAGAGGTTTTCTGTGTTATACACAGGCTCAAAAACGTTATCTTCTTAAAATCCTCTTTGAAAGGATTTTCAAGAAATTTCAAGAAAAGATTTTCAAGAAATTACTGCAGCAAAAAGCAAACAAATATGGAGAATATGAACAAGTAAATAACTTATGGAATTTTAATGTCAACCAAAGCAATGACAAAATGCAGATATCTAACAAAACTTTTTTTGGAATGGGGATGGCATGCAGAGGAAAAAGGACAAGTAGTGAAAAATGTTGAAGAACTTTCCTTATTTGGAGAAAAAAAAGATTATGGTAGATAAATAGGTAGTAGATATAGATACACAGATATATATTATATATATATAATTATATTATATTGTATGTTTATAAATCGGTTAGGAAAAATAAACACATGAGTGCCTGTAAAAGTTGAGAAATAAAGACGGCTAAAAAAAACAGAATATATAAATTGAAACTAACTGAAGAAAAGTTCTTTTAATCAAGAAAATATAAAAAAGATAAAAAAGAAAGAAAACCACAGCACAGAGGTACACTATCTGAAATAAGCTAACAACAATAACAACGACTATATCATTATAACAGAACTGAAATCCGCCTCATGAATATAAAGATTGGCTCTCAGATAATTTTAAAAAAGATCCAGTGAAATAATATCGAAGAGATTCATTAATTGGAAAAAATGTGTATTAGGTCAATATTATAGAAGATAATGTGATCATCTTAGGAAAAATAGAAGTGAAACGGCACTATCAAAATGGATATTATAATCTGATACACTGAGCTAATGATAAAAGAAATAATAATGAAAATATATGCAGATCTCTCAGTAGCATAAAAAATATGAGGGACCAACTGGTGAGTTAAAAGACAAAGTTTGTTCTTAAATTCCACTTCAATATTTTTATACTCTCAGTAAGTGATTAAACGAATAGACAGAAATCATGCAATACGTTTGAACATTTGGACGCAATGCTCATATTCTTTGAAAAACACCACTTCCCAAAGCAGGCACAAGAAATGGAACATCTGTATATTCCTGGATTTGTTTAAGAAATCTAATTTACATTTAAAAGTCTCCCCAGTAAGAAAACTAAAGACTTATAAGTCTTCGTTGGCAAATCCTTCTAAACATTGAAGGAAGAAACAGTAGCAATTCTATACAACCCTTACAGCAAAAGAAAGGAGGAAACACTTGCGAACACATTGATGAGGCCAGGGAAAGCCTGACACCAATCCCTCATAAGACCCTTAAAAGACATGACAAGACAATCCCCATGTCTCACTATGTCAGTGAGACATACAAAACAAAACACCTAACCAAACATTAGCAAACGAAATCCATCAATATACAAAAAAGTGAATAACCCATGGATTTATTCCAGGAATTTAAGATTGGTTTAACACTCAAACAGCAAAACTGGCATGGGGTGGCAGGAGTTTTGAATTCACCGGAGTAAGCTAATAAACTCTTGGTTTGAACACTGGGTAAGAATAATCCAAAGATACAAATCTAACAAAATATCCAGCAGTTATTAATAACTACTTAAAAACGTCCTTCAACCTGAACATCTATTGTGCAGTGTGAAGGTCTAGACCAGGCAGTATACAGAAAGGACCTAGTAAAAACCTGAGCAGCCTACAGTGGTAGCCATTATTGCATTATACATTTTCAGTGGAAAGAGGAGCCCCTGGAAGGCCATGTGAAGGCTCCAGAAACTTTCAGGTCATGAGATAAATGAGTCCTGGTACAAAGTATCACGCCCATTTATTTCCCATGATTGAGTAACAAGAAATATAATTTAAAAAACAGTAAGGAAAGGAATGCCTCAAGTGTAGGTCAAAAAATAGGGATGCAAACAATAATGGATCAAGCAAACTGAGGGTTGCTGCAGTGGAGGAGGGTGGGAGGGAGGGGGTGGCTGGGTGATGGACATTGGGGAGGGTATATACTATGGTGAGCTCTGTGAATTGTGTAAGACTGATGAATCACAGACCTGTACCCCTAAAAAAAATAATACATTATATGTTAATGAAAAAATAATAATTTAAAATAATGAGGTATGGATGTCTAACAAACAATTTTGTGAGGCAAATTTGGATATCGGAGAGAGAAGTGTTAATGAAATTGAAGTACCATTATGCTCCTGTCAAACTAGACAAGTTTTCAAAGCCAGTAATAGTTGAAGTGGAATTGGAACTATATACACTACTCTACACACATCACTACACTGGTGTGATAATGAATCACATTATTAAGAGTAGAGTGTTGAGAAATGTGATTATAAATTGTATTATTAATAATACCAAGAAAATAATCTTTTCCCCAAATGTACATATCCAGGGGAAAGCAAATTGCCATTCTGTGCCCAGGGATATTTTTTAATGCACAAAATCAAATCAATCAGTCTTCTCATAGAAAACTATCCAACAGAAATTGAAATTAATAAAATATATTTTACCCTAAAATGTTTATTACAGAACTATATCATGATAATAAAAAGATAATAAATTACAGCATGCAAACACAACGAAATATTGTACACTCATAACATCTTATGTTGAAAGCAAAATAATAAGATGGGGAAATATTTGTGCTATAAAGTTTTATTGTAACCAGAATGAGGGAATTTTCCACATATTACAGTCTCAGACATTTTTAAAAACAATGAAAGGAAATATAGCAACACCTGAGTGATAACTTTCTCTGGAGTGATGGCTGATTTTTAAATCTTTTCCAGAACTTCTATATTTTCTATCGTATTCATGATTTAAGTTGTGTTCAGGAAAAAACAGATTTATTTTAGAGTGTGAAAGAAAATAATTACTTCAATTTAACTCAATTATCTTCCTAAGTTTGAGGAAACATGACTTACTATGATTTTTCAAGATCTAAATGCCCATGAAAGACCTTGGTCTTTAGCATATACAGTTTGTATTACACAGGCCAGGAAGGGGTGAGTGTACATGTATTTATAGTAAAAGAGTTTGACCAGAGCTGTAGATATAAAAGCTGCATGAGGGGTAAGTCAGCTAATTTAGAAATGTCTGTGGAAAATAATGCTGGGATTGGGGCATAAAAGAGCAGGCTGACCACAGCAGCAGGGCCTAAGTAAGCTGTAGAGGTATATCGACAAGCAAAACAACAATTTTGAAAAATAACCAACTGGTTAATCAAAAGACAGATTTGGCTCATTGCTCCTGGTCTCAGTGCTCTAACCCTCCTCCCCCCATTGAACTGACCAACCGAACTGGTCAAAACATTTAACAATGGTGTAACAATATCATAATCTTTGATCTGACAAAACGGCTAGAACCAAGGTTATCTGAGCTACATTTCTCTATATGGATTGCATGTTGTCTCCAAAGCCTTTCTGTAAAGGTCTTTCTAGAATCCTCCCATTTCTGAGTTCCCTCACAGAGGTCATCACGGGTGTAGCAGAATAAACACAAGCTTAATAACTAATGTCATCTAGGGAATGTGCCTTTTCAGCAGCTAGAGATGTGCTTATCAACACTGGGTCTATTACTTGGTATAGATGGTAAGTGCGTGACAGCTATTTATCATCTGTTAAGAGTGAATTTTCATGACATTGAATGAATCTCAAGAATCTGGCATCTGGTGCGATATAATTACAGCAACTTTTAGGACCACTGGACCATATTCTCCCTAGATTCAAAGATCGAGAATTATCTGGAGTATCATGAAAGGTCGTATACATTTTAAATAATATTCTTAGGCTTAAGAGTTGTGTATCCCCTATGCTGTAATACCTAGAAAATAACCGTTTCCCTAACTTGGCAACAATCAAAGAATAACTAATTTCCTGGGAACATGTGGTTTGTTTATGGAATAAACGGTGACTGCTCGTGGAGAGGCCATGGTGGGAGCTGTTCGGTTGTTTAGATTTTAGAACTGAATCATATCTAATCGACACAAAAGAAAATAGAAACTCAGAAGCAGTAAAGAAAATCTGAACCTTTCAGCAAATACCCTGGAGTGGACAGCTGACAACAGGCTGGGCGCCGAACCAGGTGGAACCCATAGAGACTAGAGTCATGTCCGCACATCCTTTGATACCACACACACCACAGGCATCACTAATGCTTTTCAGCAAAGCAGTTTTAAATTTGCTTGAGAAAAAGGAACACGTTTTTGGATTCCCATTTAGCACCTTTACAATGAAACCTTTCGCAAGTGGTCGATAAAACAAGTTCCCAGAAAGAAAGTATTTAGTAATGTGATTTAGCAATGAAGGTGTGTGGCCTTGCCTGGGCATTATGGCTAGATTGTTCAGCTGACAATAGTCCCATTGGAATATACAAGCAATGGTCACATGAATAAGGATGTAAGCATCTAGAGAAGGTAATTAGTGATTTAGGATATATATTTAAGGAAAAATTACAGCTTTTAATCACTTTAAGAGTCCAGAGACTCGAAGGCACAAGCAGAATAAAGTGTGTGTGGCACAGAAGTAAACACAAGTCATAGTAATGCACAATACTGTTAACGTAATGGCTTGGCTGTCTTGGCAGTTCAGTTTATCACTTAATGCTATGTTATCAAGCTCTGACATTTTAATTTCTTTTCTATCTAATTGATATTCCCTTAACACAAGGTAAAGACAAAATTTCATACCTTGATCTGGGGCTTGCTACACCGCTTATTGGCTGAACCAACGCAAACATGCAAGAATCTTATTAAAACATCACTTTTCCTGAGTGGTCTCTGGTGGAAATTCTGATATTTAGATGTAAATGGACTGTCACAACACTAACTGCTCAAGCTCACAAAAATGTTCATTTCAGGCCAGTCTGTTTTCAGAAGTCTATGGCTGTCAAATCTTATATCTTTGTCTCTCTCTGATCCCTAGAGCAGATGTACTCTGTTTGGTCTTATAATAAAACATGTGTCTGGCCTCTCACTGATTACTGTATCAATGGGAACACAAGGAGACAGACTATCCAAAGGGTTGTGTGTCGAAGAGTCTTTTAAGCTTCCTGGTGAAAGAGGGTGACTTCTGAGAGTTTCACAGTGTAATAGCTACAGGCTTGATCCACAAAGGACAATATTAGATTGTGCATTAACCTTTTGATTATTCATGCTTCTAGAAGGAAGGCGTTTCAGAAATAATTGTTTACACATATGTTACAAATGTTTACCCAACTGTCAGGGATTAAAATAAGCTTAAATAAATTGGCAGAACACATAAGGAAGGTGAGTAATTAAATGTCCCAAGAGACACCTGGTAAGTCTTTTACATGGTTGCTGATTAGAATATTTTGGATATCTATTCTGTGATCCACTGTAGACGCACATACCTCGATGTATGCGATAACGCATTCCAGAAAATGTTGCTATGTATATAAAGTAAAACACTGATTTCACTAAGAATGATCTGGTGTTATGGCCTGAATGTTTGTGCCCACCCCCAACACTCACATTCATATGTTGAAACCCTAACATCCAACATGGCTATGTTTAGAGATGGGACCTCTAAGGAAGTAATTAGAATTAAATGAGATCATAAGTTGGGATCGTGATGCTACAGGATTGATGTCCTTGAACAAAGAGACACCAGAGGGCTGCCTCCCTCTCTCCCCATGCACCTTCATTGAGGAAAAGCCATGTGAGGGACAGCGAGAGAAGGTGGCCTTCTGCAAGCTAGGAAGAGAGCTCTAGAAACCAACCATGCTGGTGTCCTGGTCTTGCATTTCCAGGTTCCAGAAGAGTGGGAAAATAAATTTCTGCTTTTCTAGTTACTCAGCCTGTGGTGCTTTGTTATGGGAAAATGGTGTTTTGATACTAATACATCTGGTGAAACATAGATGTAGTTAAGGTATTTTGTAAAGTTGACAGTCAACTCCAGAGGGGGGTGGGGTGGGGGGGGAAGTGGGTGAAATACAGAAATTATCCTAAGATAATTAAACACACATTCCAGGGTCTTTCTTTATACATTACAAATAGGACAAAGTGAAATACTTTTCTTCAAAATTAGAAGGAGAGTCTGAATTAGATTAAATACTGATGGATCTGAGTTGAAATTTATTATGGATTTTATCTACATTAGTTTCATCTTTCATTATCTTTATAAATAGCATCTTGGATGTAGTGCAAATTGATCAAATGTATTATAAAAGAGAAATAAGGTAGGGTTTGCACTAAATGGTATTCACATGCATTATGGAGTTGAAATATTTTAAACAGTGTGAAATGTGTGCCAGAATAGACTGACAGCAATTACACAATGTAGAAAATGGAGGGATAAACAAGTGTAGAAATAATTCAGCATATGATAAAGGTAGTACACAAATTAGAATAAGTAAAACTATTTTTTAAAGATTTTATTTATGAGAGAGAGAGAGAGCGAGAGCACAAGAGGGGGTAGGGTCAGAGGGAGAAGCAGACTCCCTGCTGAGCAGGAAGCCCAGTGCAGGACTCGATCCCAGGACTGAGCCAAAGGCAGTCGCTTAACCAACTGAGCCACCCAGGTGCCCATAGAATAAGTAAAACTATTTTTAAATTGGTACTGAGAGAAATGCATAATTTTTTCCTAAAATGAACAAAAGGATGAATGGATCATTTACTGCAACACATTCTAGAAGGATTAAAAGTACACACTACACATATCTATGTATATATATACACCGACAGGCATGGAAACTTATATCTTATATATGAAGCTACAGGAGAATTAAAAAGTAAACGAATAGTTATCTGAACTTGGATTAGGAAAGACATACATAATATCAAAACCAAGAGCCCCAAATGAAATGATAGCTTTGACTAAATAAAGGGTTCACTTTTTTAATCATAAAAGATTTTTCAAAAAAGCATAAGAGGGAAAAAGCATGATAAGAGATGATAAACTTATCCAACATAAAGATCTCATACAAATTAATGAGTTAGAAAAATTACTCCCCCTTCCAAAAAAAGTATGTGCGGGGGTGCAAAGGCAGTTCTCAAAAGCAGTAACTAGATAAATACCTAGGGAAAAGATATTCAAAAGTCATTGCTCTTAATCATGCAAATTGAACAACTAGGCACAAATTTTGCCTAAAAAATCAGCACTTAAATATGTTTATCAATAATCGTGTTAATGGATACAGGTAATTCCATGCATTTTTGGTAAGCTGTCATCATTTTTCTGAAGAGAAATTCAGAATCGTATGATCACCTTTTAACTCAGAAAGCTACTTCTAGTTACTTGAGAAATAATCATGTTTTATTATATAATAGTGAAGAGATTATATTATACAGAAGAAGTAAGCTCTATCATAAGATCGAAAGGTGACCAGTGGTGTGTACAAAATTGTATGTATAAAATATTTACGGTGTCCTTATAAATAATGGGAAAATAAATGGAAACAAAAGATTTCTGCTAAGCAATTTCTTATACTCATTAATGGTGAGCATTTTTTATAGTTATATTTTAGGAAAATATGATATGTAAAACATATACAAATATATACATATACAGAAAATATAATGTATATATATATTACGTATATACATTATATTAACAGAAAAACGTATTAAAGTAGTATGTAAATGTAAAACCAATTTTGTTACCAACAGAGCCAATAGAGCAAGATATCTCTAGCTCTCCTCTATCTGTAAATTATGAGTGAAACCTGGCTAGGATGAGATAGACCATAGCATTGAATGTTGGAATGATGTGTGGCTTTATTTACTTTTCTATCCTGCTTAGTATTTTACAATTTTTCCAAAATGGATATTTATTACTTATATTAACAGAATTGACTTGTAATTACTATTCTTTTAATCTAAAGGCCCTCTCCCCACATCCCCTGGGGAAGAAACACATGACACAATTTTGTGCCAAATTCCTATTTTTACTGACTGCGTTCTCAACCCTGGCTGCCTGTTAGGAACGCTCAGGGAGTTTTTCGAAAATACTTATGCCAGGGGAACTTTAGTCCCAGAGATTCTGAGTTAATTATTCTGGGATATTGATGTTTTTTATAAACCCCTTAGATATTTCTAATATGCAGCCCAGAGATTCCCAAACTTGCTTCTTCGTAAGATTCACTGGAGCTCTTATTTAAAATATGGATTCCCAGACCACATTACTTGGAAATCCTCAGATAGCTGACCTAAGTTGGGACTTACAAACACACACACACACACACACACACACACACACACACACACATTTAAACAACTCAGGTGATTACCTCCTATCAGCAAAGTTTGTTTGGGAATGGCTAAATTCGTCTATCCCTTCAAGCCAAGCACCAGACTGCAATCATAGTGCCTATGAAGAATTATCAACTTTAAATGAGACTACTGTGGAAAGACAGTTCTATGAAGGGATAGCAAGTATTATCTATAATTCTGATGAATTGAAATTGCAGGGTGAGGGTACCACTTACACATAACGTGGCTCAATACAAATTCAATAGTGCATATATTTAAGTGCCTCATGGACACGTTAAGTGCTAAAGAAATTGAGAGAGAATGTGTGTGTGGACTCTGGGCTGCAGTGAAGTAAGAGGTTTCAGTAAAATGGTGTCTGATATGGACCTTTACAGATGAATGAGGGTGAGTCAGGCTTAAAAGCAATGAGGGGATCTTTCTTTTTAACTGGAGGAGCAAAAAGCAAGCAAAGTGGCATATTGATTATGATAGTAGGGAGAGATAAGAGTAAAACAATGGGTTGTAAACCAGAGTAGAGGGACTACAATGAGAAGCAGAGGAATGGCATGATGAGGGGATAAGTGACATGATTAGAAGAGTGTAGTTTAAAAAAAATATATCCCTGTAACTTAAGTACCCGTGGTAGATTTACCTCACTCAGTGAATCTCCAAAAATCTGTACCAGTAATTGGCACTCGTTAAAGGCTCCAAAAATGTCTTCACATGAATGAACATGATTATAATGATAATCTGATAATTTATCAGTTGTTTAGGACTAATTGAAAAATATATTAAAATATTATTTTGTAAGAGCTTAGAGAAAAGATGTTTGCAATACGAAAATAACTGCCGGCTCCTCTCCCCTGTTCTAGACACACTATCTCACTACTCTTTCCCAGACCGCCTCCCACTAGAGGGCGCTAGCGTCAGCTACAGGAGGGCCTCCACGATCATCTCCTCTGTGTCCTCTTCTATAATTTGATCCAGCTCCAGCTTGTGCGGCCTGGAGAACAGGTTGCCCTTTGTAGTGTCAACATAACAAATACATCTGTTAAAGCAAGGTGCTTCTGTAAATGAAGAAGAAAACAGTAGCTACGTTAATGTGTCTGTAGTGGACTCCAAGAAGACCCAGGACAGCATGAGAGTTTTAACAGCCATGGTAGCCTCACGTTGTGATGCTGTAGTTTGGAAAAATAATAGCAGCAGTAGGCAGAACTTCTCGGTTTCTTGCTTGAGAATAAAAGTACCTTGTTCAAAGTAGAAGGGAAGGGAAAGCAGTTCGATTGTATATTTTCTTTTAGTGCTGAGGTTCTCAAAGTGTGCCTGGGGCAAACAGAATCAGCTTAACCTGAGAATTCTTAAAAATGGAAAGTCTCAGCTCTCTGTCTTGATCTACTGAATGACACAATCTGGGTATATGACCCAGCAACCAGGGTAAACAGCCCTCCAGGAAATTCTGATGGGGAATCAAGTTTGAAAACCCCTATTCCAGGTATTTGATATTCTCCTGGCTACTTTCTATCTTGCAGCCTTCACCCTTTGGTACGTTTTGTCATTGCTGTTAGTGGTTTTCTGGCTTCATGCTTCTTTACCTTCCACCTTTGCAAACTTAGTCAATTCTTTCTTTCTTTATTTTTTTATAAAGATTTTTATTTATTTATTCATGAGAGATAGAGACACACACAGAGAGAGAGAGGCAGAGGGAGAAGCAGGCTCCCAAGGAGCAGGGAGCCCGATGCGGGACTTGATCCCGGGACTCTCGGATCATGACCTGAGCCGAAGGCAGACGCTTAACCATCTGAGCCACCCAGGTGCCCTTAATCAATTCTTTAGAGTGTTTGGTTGGATCATGTGCTTTTTCGGCAGTGAATGTCAAGCCCTGTTAGACGTTCTTGCGTCTGTCTGATTATTCTGAACCTGCCTTCAGCTCCTAATGCAGTTAGAATCTCAACATTGGCTTGGTCAGCTGGACTCTGCCCCATCTGTGGAACTGCTGATGACTCATGGAGCGGCTGAAGTGTTGTCAAGTGTGGGGAAGGATGGTCCAGAATGTGCCATACAAACTTCAGTGGGTTCTGCCTGATTACAAGAGAGGTACTAGGTCTTGAAGAAAATGATGAGGGTAAGTGGTAGTAAAATAAAGGAAATTTTTATCTTTTCATGCTTGTGGGCCCTGGGAAGCTATACTTCAACATTTACCAAGGTCAATCAAAATGAGTCAGCAAAACCTCAAAACACAGGCTCTATTTCTGCCCCGAGCACACATTGTACATCTGCGTCATTAAAAAATAAATAAATAAATAACCAAAAAGGAGCATTCCAAATGTAAAGATAAGAAGAACAACCTCACTGGTTTCCATCAGAATAAAATCACACAGCCTTGCACATACTAAAAGCAGGAGATAAAGTCAGCTACTTTATGAAATGCCTTTTGCCCTGGTTTGTAACTCTTTATATATAAAAACAAGCAAACAAACATATATAACCCTGCACCAAATATTCCTTCCCCAGAGCACTTCTCTTTGTGAAGACTGTGTGCCCAGGGCAACTGTCCTAACTTGGGCTCCAATAAAACTCTTCCTTTTTCTTTAAATTAAAAAAAAAAAGTCTTGTTTATTTTGCATCAACAGTAGCCAAAATGCCATTGCATCAATAATAATATTAATTAAATAATGCTGTAATGTATTTTTTTTTCCTAACTAGAATATATGTTCCATAAGAGCAAGATCATTCCATCTTATCCCATCAACATGCCTAAAAAAGTGCTTTGTTCATAACAGGTAATCAATAAATATGTGCTGGATAAGTGAATATGAGAATGAATAAAAGCAAATATGTCTATTACCCAGAACTCCAAGGCATAGGTATGTTGACATCATTAGGGTTGCTCACAAGTATTCTGCTCTATCTCTCTGGGAAGGATACACTTCTCTGCCCACTTGAAGGTGGATGTGGCCATGTGACTGGCTGGGTCCAGTCAGGTGAGTGGCAGTTTTAAAAACCTATAGTATGAGTTAGACATGAATTTTTGTTATTTTAGCCACCAAGATTTGTTATGTTAACTATATTTTCTTTTCTCTTTTTGAGGTAAAACATACATAAAGTATAATTACCTTAAGTGTACATGCCTTTATACATGTCTGTAAATTTATACATATGAATACACCCGTATAACCATGATGAGATCAAGATGTAGAACATTTCCAGCACCTTGGAAGGTGCCTTCATGTTCCTTCCCCATCAATACAACCACCACCCATGCCCCAAGAACCACCATTTTGATTCCTACCACCACAGATCAGATTTACCTGACTCGGGGACATTATATAAATAAAAATACATAAAACATTTTCATTTCTATCTTTTCTTTTTTCACTCAGAATTTCTGTGAGACTCGTCCATATCATTTAACATATAAGCAATTTGTTCTTTTTATTACCAAGTAGTGTTCCATGGTATAAATACTATACTTTACCCGTTTTCCTGTTGATGGGTATTTGAGTTGTTTCAGCTTTGAGCTATTATATATAAAGTAACTATGAAAATTCTATACATGTATTTTGGGGAAAATGCATTCATTTTTCTTGGTATAAACTTAGTAATGGAATTGCTTTGTTGTGGTTGTTGCTGTTTGTTTTTTTGTTTTGTTTTCACTTTCTTAAACTTAGTAATGGAATTGTTTTTTTAAAAGATTTTATTTATTTATTTGAAAGAGAGAGAGAGTGAGAGAGAGAGATCACAAGCAGGGGGGATGGGTAGAGGGAGAAGCAGACTCCCCACTGAGCAAGAAGCCTGATGCGGGACTTGATCCCGAGTCCCTGGGATTATGACCTGAGCTAAAGGCAGATGCTTAACTGACTGAGCCACCTATATGCCCAGTAATGGAATTGTTGATTCACAGGACCCGCATATGCTTAGCCTTTGGATGTTCTGAAGATGTGTGCCGTGGTTCTCAAATTTTAATCAGTATCACCTGAAGGGCTTGTGGAAACACAAATTGTGGGGCCCCATCCCCAGAGTTTCTGATTTAGTAGGTCTGGCTGGCAAGGTTGGCATTTCTAAAATTTCTAGGGCATGTTGGAGCTGCTGGTCCACGGAGCATTCTTAGAGAAACACAAATGCGGTTTTAGTGAAGTTTGCCATTGAGATTTTAGAGTTAAATGTACTGTAGCTTAAACTGGACTATTCTGACTGATTCTAAGTTTGGCAGATTTAACAAATAACAATACAAGATGATCAGTTAAATTGAAATTTCAGACAGCAAATGGATTTTATGTCCCCAGGCAATATTTCGGACATACTTATGCTAAAAAATTCTTTGTTGCTTATCTGAAATTCAAATTTAAATGGGATTTCAGTATTTTATATAGGAATAACCGATACAATGTTGCTTCTTTTTTTCAGAGGGCCCTGACATGTGGCTTGGTTTAGTTATTATCCAAGGACATGCAGTTAATTAAAGGCAGCAGTAGATTTCTACCCTCAATGTACTCCAACCATGTTGCCTTTCCTACTACCCAGTTGCCCATTCCCAAGTGAGAGACAAACTCTGTTTCCAGGGCTGCTAATCCAGCACCAGTTGGATTCATGGATTCACACTTTATCCTGGGATGCTACTTAGAAATTTGTCTTCTTCAGGCTGAAGAAGAAAATAATTTCATGTCTTGGCATCACTTTAAACTCCCACAGATCTTTGCATCTACACTCTGCTGCCCTTCAGACCTGACCTTAGTGATCAAGGGCTCACCTGTCTCCTCCAGAGGCATCATTCTACATTAAGTCACCTGCCAGGTTGTCCATGCGGGAGAGACATGGTTTACCTTTCTCTCCCAAAGAAGGAAAGTACCCACTACTTCTACAAATGGCTCTTTTGTAGTAAGACAGGGGAATAGGCAGTAGCATTTTCCTGATGCTTGTCCACAGTTCTGAAATCCAAGGCCTGGCCAGGTAAATGAGCTCAGTCCTGGTAGAGACTTCTTGCTCCAGGGAAGGGCTTTCATGGTCTGCTCAGGCTTAAGTGGCCACAGTCATCCAGCCATGTGGTTTTAAGGATTCTAAGATAGATGCCTCAACCCCCAAATAGTCTCCCTTCCTAACAGGTGAAGCTCTATTATTAGCAATTCATTCTTTGATTTTAAGAATAGTTTTCAGTGGTGAAAAGGGCAAAGTATCGGAGAATATGTCACCATCAATAATACCAGGTAAAGGAGTTTCCTCAGTCTCCCTCTTCTTAACAGGAGGGTTCTTGGGCTGCAAAAGGGCACTGGGAGGTGGGGAAGAGAGAAAGGAAGGGACAAGTTCAAGCATCACATCTGAGAAATTGTACCTGAGCTGTGTCCAGAGGCTGAATTGGACATTTCAATCCAACCTGCGTGAAACTCTCCTGCACCACCTTAATTACTATGTTGCAATTGTCTATTTAATTGGGAGTCTCTTCATCAAACTATGTGCTTTGCGAGTAGAAACTTGTTAATCTCTGTCACTCAGGACTTCAACAGTATGCTTAGAATATGCTAGACATTAGGAAGATAGTTTGTGAGATCTCATTTTTCAAGTGGACCAGAGATATGATCTGAAGTTGCCTTTGCAAGCTTGTCTGTTAAATCTGAACCCTTGAATGCTGGATGCTATTAGAAGGATTGTCCTCCAAGCTATCTTGTAGCTTTTTGATCCACTTAGGTAATCAAACCCCATACAGGAACTGCAAGATGAGCAATTCCCAAGCAGCTGTTGAAAAGAAAACAGATCTGACCTTTCAATCTGAGCACATGCAAAAAAGATCATCTCAATAAACAGAGCCTGACTGAAAAGTGGACCTTTCTCCCCTTCTGAAGGAGTGAATGACCTTGTTCTCTTCTGCCCTTGGTAGCTCAGAGTCAAAGTGCGGTTCCAGAACAGCAGCCTCAGCACCACGTGAGCTTGTTAAAGATAAAGAATTTCAAGCCCCCACCCCATACCTGCTGAACCAGAATCAGCATTTTTAATAGGTGATGTATATGCATTAAAGTGTGAGAAGAAGAGCTCTTCAGAATCAAATGATTACAATTAATTTCGCGCCCATTGCTTGGTTTTTTGGCTGTGTTCTGTCTGGTTTCCCTGAGGGATTGGAATGCATTTGGTCAGTTGAGAACCCCATCCCAAGGGTAATAATGGAGAATATCCATCCTTCACAGCTGGTGTGTCCTCCACCAGACTAGCCTTATTTCCTTTTCCCAAATATACTATGTTCTCGGATGTCACTGGGTTTTATCTTAAAACAGGTATTTTTTGTTTGATGAGACTCTCACCTTTTATCTTCTACATTTTTTTCTCTCTTCTTGTTTGCATTTACTTCTTTTGTTCTTTCCTTCCTTTTTAAGCAAAATTCATCATTGCAAAGTGCCTGTACATCTCATCTGAACAGTGGGAAAGGGATTTCTGGTAAGTCCAGCCTTTTAAAGACTTGGGGTTTCTTTTAAAGAAAATGCACGGCAGTTCCAGCTAAAGGTCTGAGGAAGTCTGTAGGATTTGCACTGTCAGTGAGCGGGGCCATACAAAGCAAATGAATTAGGGTGGCACTGGTTGATATTGATTTCGACAAGGCTAAGTAAAATTCAAATAGTGTCCTCAGATATAACACTAAAATCTCAGTGATTATAACAAAATAGTGCATTTGGACTGCATCCAAATTTTTAGGAATTGTGCTACAAACTAAACCACCAAGAAAATAAAAAAACAACTCAAAGAGTGGGAGAATGTGTTTGCAGATCATGTATCTGATGAGTGACTTGTATCTAGAGTATACAAAGAACTCTTACAACTTAAAAAAGATAACCTAATTTTAAAAATGAGTCAAGGATTTGACATTTATTTCTCCAAAGAAGGTGTACAATAAAGCCAATGAGTCCAGGAAAAGATACCAAGTATCACTGGTTATTGGAGAAATGCAAATCAACACCAAATTCACTAGGATACGCTAGTCAAAAAAGCAGATAATAAAAGTGTTGGTGAGGACATGGAGAAAACGGAACCCTCATACATTGCTGGTAGGATTGTAGAATGATGCAGCCACTTTGGAAAACACTTAGCAGTCTCTCAGTGTTAAACAGAGATTTACCATATGCCCAACAATTATGCTCCTAAGTATATACCTAAGAGAAATGAAAACACATGTCTATATAAAACTTGGACATAAATGCTCAGAGCAACTTACTCATAACACCCAAAAAAAGTGGAAACAGCCCAAATGCCTATTAACTGATGAATGGATGAACAAAATGTGGTATATATTCATACAATGAGATGCTGTTCAGCAATTTTTAAAAATTGAAGTCCTGATTCATGGTATGACATGTATAAACCCTATTCTAAATGAGAGAAGCCAATCACACACACACACACACACACACACACACACACACACACACACAACTACATACTGCATGATTTATACAGAATGTCCATTCATACAAAGTATCCAGAGGAGGCAGCTCTATAGAAACAAAAAGAGGTTAGTCGTTACCTATGGGGAGAGGAGAAGTGATTGTACTGGATATAGGGTTTCTTTTAGGGTGCTGAAATCTATAAAATTAGTTGTAATAATCACACAATTCTGTGAATACACCAAAAATCACAAAGTCTTACACTGAAACTTATAAGGGTTAACTTTATGCTATGTAAATTATACCTTGATAAAGCTGTTATTTAAAAATCAAATAGTAAATTAAATAACATGTAATGTATACACTGTTCAGTTATTGTCTTGTACTTTTGAAAATGGATAAAAACATCATGATAAAGGAATGCAGCCTCAAAAAAGACTGAAGTATGTGGCTTAGAAAATAATCAATACAAATTTAAACAGGAAAAGACCACCACTGCATCCTACGTATCTTTCCCTTGGCTCATTTATCCATTCATTCATATGTGCAGTCAATGCATTCATGAAATGTGTATTAAATGTGAAGCATTGTGGTAGGCATCTGGGACATAGCTGTGATAGATATACATTATCCCTGCAGTAATGCGACCTACAGTCCAGAGGTAAAGTCAAACTAATAACAAATATTCACCAAAGCCTGATAAATAAAATAGATAATAGAACAAAGATAGTCCATTCATTTTGCTCATGTAATGCCTAAAATAATTTTGATAAACTATGTCTTCCTTACACATTTTTAAGTTGATATTTAAATATTTTCTTATGAGTGGTGCCTGAGTGGCTCAGTCAGTTAAATGTCCGAATCTTGATTTTGGCTCAGCTCATGATTTCAGTCATGAACCCAAGCTCCCACATCAGGCTCCACACTGGGCAGGAGCCTACTTAAGATTCTCTGTCTCTCCATCTCTCCCTCTGCCCCACCCCCCTGACCACTCACACATGTGCTCGCTCTCTAAATAAATAAATAAATAAATAAATAAATAAATAAATGACTAAAAAATTAAATATTTTCATTATGAATTTAGATTAATATATCTTATTTATAGTAGCTAGAAACTACTATAAGATAAAATATGAATGATTATAGGATACGTTTCATTATATGATTTGATAAGATTGATTTTAACTGTGTATTAAACAGAAAATATCTGAAAGACATTATGTAAAAGTTTTACCCAGGTATTTTATACAATGTACTTGGAAAAATGTGGCATTTCCTCAATGCATTCCAACTATATTTCAAAGAATCAGCTTCACTAACCCATAGCTTCAGCTCTGTGAATTACATGGATCCCCAAATAGGTCAAAATGTTATTCTAACAGCAAGCTCATCCTTCCCTCATGTAAATATATAACAAGAAAGGAAAAGACAAGAAGTTCTATGAATTCATGTCTAAATTAAATATTAAAATATATTTTCCTTTTTTTTAATAAAATATATTTTCCTTAAGCCAATGATTCAACTTCTCCTTTGTTTGATGCCCTGATGGATTTTACAGCCCAGGGATGATTTTATAACAGCACAATAAGATTTAGTATGGGTGAAGAGTTTTATTTGTTTATTTTGGTAAATTGAGAGGAAGAATATTGTGAGTATTGCTTCATTCTCAAGTTGATCAATTCTAGCAAAGATCTGAAGCTTGAGGATATGGAAATGAGTTCCCTCAAAACTCTTGGTGCAAACACACCAATGGAAAGTTTTTCTGTGTCACCATGGGTTTATGTATCACCACAGCGTGAAGATCACTGTTCTAGCATAGACTGGAGAGCTTCCTAGCATGATAAAATTACCAAAATTAAAATAGAGATGTGAGAAAACAAGCAAGAAGTATGGAAAGAATTATAAGATTGGTAGAGTTTGTATTTCTTACAACCATAGGTGATAGCATGAAGATGGGAAAAAGCATGGCCAAAGTAGGATGCCATCAGATATGCCAGCTTCTTAGTATTTTTAAAGACTACGTGTTAGAGGTGAGTGAGAGCATAAGCCTTTTAAACAGTCATTTTAGAACCTCTGCTCTGATTATCAGCTCCCTATTTATTGTATCTGGTCAGCATCTCCAACTGGGAGCTGATTTTTGGAAAACAACAACATTCTTTTCCATTGGAACGAGGCTGTACTCAGAAAGATGTGATAGATTGTTTCCAAGATAGACGCTCTTGGCCATTTCCATCCCTCTACAAGCAAGCATTTCTGCCATGGAAAGATGGATTCTATTCCTCCAATCCCTTGAAAGTGGGCTGCTCTATGACTGCTAATACTGTGTGACTTCTGTGATTAGATCAGAAGAAACACTGCAGTCTCCTCTTAGGTCTTATGGACCATGTGCTCTGAGAAAAACTAGCTGCCATGAACAAAGTCCATCCTCTGAGATCTCCATGCTGCTGGGAAGACCAGACTAGCTGTATAAAAAGGCCAATTAGAGAGATGCCCAGCTAGCATGCATCTGCCCATCTAAGATTCTGATCACCAATTCCATTTCATGGGGGTTTTCCCACCACACATCTGAACAATCCTCTGACACCAATTAGAGGCCCTATAATTCAACTAAATTTTGAATTCTCTACCTGGAGATAGCATCAGATCCCACAGGTTAAGGGCTCAGTCCTGCAAGACCGCCCTCCTCCCAACTTCAGATGCCAATTGCAAGCTCAAGTTTTCACTGGTGCTTCTAACTGACGGGCTACAGATCAGAGGTTTTAGGGATGTCCTCCTGGGTTTGATTAACTTGCTGGAGTGGTTCATTGAACTCAGAGAAATATTTCCTTGCTAAATAGCTGGTTTATTATAAAAACATATAACTCAGGAACAGCTAGATGGAAGAGACACATTGGGTGTGGTATGGGGAAAGGGTAGGGTACGCAATGTGTTCACCAACCCAGGAGATCCCCAAACCAAGTTCTTTTGGGTTTTTATGGAGGCTGCATTACGTAGATTTGATTGAGTAAATCATTGACCATTGGTGATTGATTCAGCCTTCAGCCCCTCTTCTCTTCCAGGAAAGTCAAAGGGTGGGGCTGGAAGTTCCAACCCTCAATCACAGGGTTGGTTCTCCAGGCAACCAGCCCTCATCCTTAGGTGTTTTCCAAAAGTCAAATCATTAACATAACAAATGGCATCATGATTGCTCTCCTCACTTAGGAAATGTCAGGGTTTTAGAACCTCTGCCATAAATAGGGACAAGGACTAAATATATATTGCTTATTACATATCACAGTATCACACCATCTCAGCCTAGGCACTGAAAGTGTGATTGAAGATGTCTTCAAATGACTCTAGCCTAAACGTGATCTGACTGAAAGTACACAAGAAATCAAGTGAGAACCAACAGGGTATCCCAGTCAACTAGCAGAATTGTAACAGATTACAATAATTATTTAAAACCAGTGAATTTTGGAGTGGTTTGTTTTAAAGCAATAGCTAACCAGAACTGGTGATTTTTGCAAGATTTGGCTATCTATCTCTTTTTAAGAAGAAAGTCTAATGGGTTGTGTTTAACCTTCAGGAAGATTATGGACATAGCTGCAACTGGAGTTACCAATATGGATTCATTAATGAGAAATTCATAAAATTAATTAGAATCATAGAATTACAGAACTGTAGAGTTGGATCATGATGCTATTTTACCATCTAGCATCTTCAAAGTCAAAAGACTAGTTTGTAGGCTAGTTCTGTGGGATTCTGTTCATTCTTTCACACCTCTGGTCCCATTACACTAGTAGAGTAGTCACTACACTGTGTGTCTTTAGGAAGTACACCCTGCTCATAAATAACTGAAGTCTTTGTGAGATAAAAGAGTAACTGTGTGATCCCAAATTCTTGTGATTTTTCCTAGCCATAACTATGCATGTCCAACTACATAATTTGACAACTTATTTTTATGTCTCATAGGTATCTCACACTTAAGTTGGACAAAACAGAATTTTTTGTTCCACCCACAACCTGGTCATACTTAGTCTTTCCTCATCTCGATAAATAATGCCACTCTTCACTCAGTTACTTAAAAACTTGGAGTCATCCTTGAATCCTCCCTTTTCTTTCCCAACCTTCATTTAACTCATCAGAAAGTCTTCTTGTGTCACTTCAAAAATATATTTAAAGTCCATTTATTTTTCTTTATCTTTAGTAACCTAGCATTAAGGTTTTGAATATATATATGAATTAATATTATCCTGCATGCAAACATGAGGTTTCCTGCAACATAGGGAGATTAGTTATTACTTATTCATAGAAATAACTGCATTGTATTCCCTTTGTTCCAGTTCTTATAGAGCTGGATGTCATCCTGTACTATAGGCTCTCTATGGTAAATAAGGGATCCTGGATATACAATGCTGGATAGTTACATAAGAGATAGAAAGTTGTCCTAACTCCTTTCCTGGGAGATGGAGAGAAATCTTTTCTTCCCTAGAATAAACAAATTCAACATGGGAAGGATCCTTGGTTCCTTGGGAGTGTAAATATGTGTCTATAAGGGAAAGATAAGACAAACATATCCAACTTTATAACATAGGTTATGCCCATGGTCTCAGAGTCTCTCCACAGCACCTTACAATGCAAATGCATACCTTTGAGGAGATAAATATTTCTAGATGGTTTAGCACATCTAATCAGTTATAATTTAATTTCGAAAGCTTGTTCTTTTAAGGTCAGTTCCCAAGTTTCAGTAAAATTTGCCCAGAAAGCCCTAATGATGCAGAAAAGTGGAAATATTTTCCCTGTGGCACCACACCTAGTGAAGCCATCACCATCTATCCTAAGTCCTTGCCTGGCTTGCACAATGCCTCCTCCCATCCATTCTCCACAGAGCAGCAAGCTTGATTTATAAAAACATTAATCTCATTGTCACTCACCTACTTAAATACTTCAGGGGTTTCCCACCGTAGTAGAATAAGTCCACCTTACTTACTATGGCCCACAAAGGCCAAAGTGATCTATCTCTTCCTCAGTTCCTTGACCACTAAGCTTACTCCCCACCCAGAGTCTTTGGCATTGTCAATGCCTCTGTTGGGATTGCACTTGCAGGCTCTGGCATGGCTGACTTCTTCTCTTCATTTGGGCATCAGGTTAATGGCAGTGCTCTAGAGAGGACTTTTCTGAACATCCTAAAGTAGCTGCTCACCACTCTCCTATTCTCCATCACAATACCGAGTCTATAACCTGTACAATGATGGTTCAATTGTTTTATATATTACTTGTTTATTGTTATTTTCCCCACTATGATCCAGAAAGGCAGAGACCTTCATTGTCTTTTCTTATGCTTTATTCTTAGTGTTAAGCCCCATGTCTGGCATAGACTGGGTGTTCTACAAATTTCTACTGAAGAATAGAATGTATGAGTAAATAGATTAACTGGGGCTATATACAAAAAATGATTCATAAACAGATCGCATGCCCTCTTGGAGGTTATTACTTGTCACCTTGATACTAAAAGGACAACCAAGACAATAATTAAAAAGAAAAATTCAAGTGAAATAGAGAACATAAAAATATCAGAAAATTTTAATTAAAAAATGAGGTTTTCAGGGCCCTGGAGCAAGATGGAGGAGTAGGAGACCTGGATTTCCTCTGGTCTGAGGAATTCAGCTGAATAGGGATCAAACCATTCTGAACACCTACGAACTCAACAGGAGATCGAAGAAGAGATTAGCAACAACTCTCTGAACAGAGAAGCGACCACTTACTGGAAGGTAGGATGTGCGGAGAAGTGAATCCGAGGCGATATTCGGGAGGATAGACGGCGGGGGAGGGGGCCTCTGCCGGCCGCCTCTGGCAAGTGATAGAGCCGCGGAGCACAAAATCGGAACTTTTAGAAGCCGGCTCCATGGAGGGACGTCGCTCTAGTGGCTAAGCAGGGGGTGGAACCCTCGCAGGACAGTGTGGTCTCAGGACCCCTGGGGTCACAGAAAGACCGGGGGTGCCTGAGTGTGGCAGAGCTCCCAGGTATCAGAGCAGGGAAGCCGGCTGCAGAGACAGAGCCGAGGCGCGGGCTCTCAGTTTGGGGTTGCCATAAACTGTGATCTGTGGCCCAGTTGGGCCACTGCTCCTCCAGCAGGGACCCAACAAGCGGCAGATCCGCGGAGACTCCCCTTCCTCCCCCGGGAGGAGGGGCGCAGGAGCGCACCGCAGGGATCTGCTGGGTTTGGAGACTCCACACGGGGTCGGGTGCCAGAGATAGAAACGCTCGGTCACAGGCCGGGTGAGCACGGAGTGCGGCCGGAGACCGGGGAGATGGGAGTGACTGCTTTTCTCTGGGGGCGCACTGAGGAGTGGGGCCCCAAGTTCTTGCCTCCTCTGGGGCAGAGATTGGGAGGCCGCCATTTTCACTGTCCTCCTCCAAAGCTGTCTAGAAAGCTTGCAGGGAACAAAAGCTCCTGAGAGCAAACCCGAGCAGCTTGCTTAGCCCAGACCCACAAGGGCGGGGCAATTCCGCCTCCGGCAAAGATATTTGGGAACCACAGCAACAGGCCCCTCCCCCAGAAGATCACCACGAACACCCAGCAAGCCAAGACCAAGTTTACTGATCAAGGAGAATGGGAGAACTCCAGCGCTAGGGGAATACTGCACATAGAATTCACTGCTTTTTTTACCACGATTCATTAGTTTTTCAAAGTTAATTTTTTTAACTTTTTTTTAATTTCTCTTTTTCCCTTTTTCAACCAACATCTTACCAATCCCTTTAAAAAAAAAAAAAACATTTTTTATTTCTCATTTTTAGAGTCATATTTTATCCCTTCATAGTATTACCCTTATTTTTGGCATATATATATAAGTTGTTCTCTCTTTAAAATTTTGAGATACAGTTTCTTCTAACAGATCAAAATATACCCTAAATCACTAGTGTATGGCTTTGTTCTAGTCTCCTGCCTGATCACATTCTCTCCCTTTTTTTTTTTAAATCTTCTTCTTTCTTTTTTCAAACAACTTCTTATCGTATCAGTTCCTTTTAAAAAATCTTTTATAATTTTCATCTTTATTGTCATCTTCCATCCCTTCATTGTATCAACCCTTATTTGTACATATATAAGTCTTTCTTCCTTTAAAATTTTAGGAGGCCCTTTTTTCTAACAGACCGAAATACGGCCAAAATCTAGTGTGTGGCACTGATCTACACACTAGCCTGATCATATTTGATCATATTCGGGTTTTTTTGTATTGTTCTATTTTTGTTTTTAATCTTTTTCTTTTTGTTTTTTTTTCTTTCTTTCTTTTCTATTTCTTTTTTCTTTCTTTCCCTTTCTTTTCCCCTGGATTCAGGTCTTTTCTGATTTGTATAGAGTATATTTGCTGGGGACATTGTTAACCTGTTAGCATTTTGTTCTCTCATTCATCTGTTCTCCTCTGGACAAAATGACAAGATGAAAAAAATCACCTCAGCAAAAAGAGCAAGAGATAGTACCGTCAGCCAGGGAACTACTCAATACGGACAGTAGTACGATGTCGGATCTAGAGTTCAGAATCATGACTTTAAAGATACTAGCTGGGCTTGAAAAAAGCGTGGAAGTTATTAGTGAAACCCTTTCTGGAGAAATAAAAGAACTAAAATCTAACCAAGTCGAAATCAAAAAGGCTATTAAAGAGTGCAATCAAAAAAGGGGGCAATAACTGCTAGGATAAATGAGGCAGAAGAGAGAATCAGCGATATAGAAGACCAAATGATGGAAAATAAAGAGGCTGAGAAAAAGAAAGAGAAACAACTACAGGATCACGAGGGCAGAATCCAAGAGATAAGCGATACGATAAGACAAAACAACAGTAGAATAATTGGGATCCCAGAAGAAGAAGGAGAGAGAAAGGCAGAAGGTATATTGGAGGAAATAATAGCACAGAACTTCCCTAATGTGAGGAAGAAAACAGGCATCAAAATCCAAAAGGCACAGAGAACCCCTCTCAAAATCAATAAAAAAAGGTCAACACCCCGACATCTAATAGTAAAACTTACGAGTCTCAGAGACAAAGAGAAAATCCTGAAAGCAGCTCGGGAGAAGAGATATGTAACCTACAATGGTAGAAACATTAGATTGGCAACAGACCTACCCACAGAGACCTGGCAGGCCAGAAAGGACTGGCATGATATCTTCAGAGCATTAACGAGAAAAATATGCAGCCAAGAATACTATATCCAGTTAGGCTCTCACTGAAAATTGAAGGAGAGATAAAAAGATTCCAGGACAAACAAACCTAAAGGAATTTGCAAACACAAAACCAGCCCTCCAAGAAATATTGAAAGGGGTCCTCTAAGCAAAGAGAGAGCCTAAAAGCAGCAAAGATCAGAAAGGAACAGAGACAACATACAGTAACAGTCACCTTACAGGCAATACAATGGCACAAAATTCATACCTTTCAATAGTTACCCTGAATGTAAATGGGCTAAATGCCCCAATCAAAAGACACAGGCTATCAGATTGGATTAAAAAACAAGACCCATCCATATGCTGTCTGCAAGAGACTCCTTTTAGAATCAAAGACACCCCCACATTGAAAGTGAGGGGGTGGAAAACAATTTACCATGCTAATGGACACCAAAAGAAAGCTGGGGTGGCAATCCTTATATCAGACAAATTAGGTTTTAAACCAAAGACTATAATAAGAGATGAGGAAGGACACTATATCCCACTTAAAGGTTCTATCCAACAAGAAGATCTAACAATTTAAGTATCTATGCCCCGAACATGGGAGCAGCCAATTATATAAGGCAATTAATAACAAAAGCGGGGAAACACATTGACAGCAATACAATAATAGTGGGGGACTTTAACACCCCCCTGACTGAAATGGACAGATCATCTAAGCAAAAGATCAACAAGGAAATAAAGACTTTAAATGACACACTGGACCAAATGGATTTCACAGACATATTCAGAACATTCCATCCCAAAGCAACAGAATACACATTCTTCTCTAGTGCCCATGGAACATTCTCCAGAATAGATCACATCCTAGGTCACAAATCAGGTCTCAAACGGTACCAAAAGACTGGAATTATTCCCTGCAAGTTTTCAGACCACAGTGCTTTGAAACTAGAACTCAATCACAAGAGGAAAGTCGGAAAGAACTCAAATACATGGAGGCTAAAGAGCATCCTACTAAGGAATGAATGGGTCAACCAGGAAATTAAAGAAGAATTAAAAAAATTCATGGAAACCAATGAAAATGAAAACACAACTGTTCAAAATCTTTGGGATACAGCAAAGGCAGTCCTGAGAGGAAAGTATATAGCAATACAAGCCTTTCTCAAGAAACAAGAAAGGTCTCAAATACAAAACCTAACCCTACAGCTAAAGGAGCTGGAGAAAGAACAGCAAATAAAGTGTAAACCCAGCAGGAGAAGAGAAATAATAAAGATCAGAGCAGAAATCAATGAAATAGAAACCAAAAGAACAGTAGAACAGATGAGTGAAACTATGAGCTGGTTCTTTGAACGAATTCACAAGATTGATAAACCCCTGGCCAGACTGATCCAAAAGAAAAGAGAAATGACCCAAATCAACAAAATCATGCCTGAAAGAGGAGAGATCACAACCAACACCAAAGACATACAAACAATTATAAGAACATATTATGAGCAACTCTATGCCAGCAAATTAGATAACCTGGAATAAATAGGTGCATTCCTAGAGATGTATCAACTACCAAAATTGAGCCAGGAAGAAATAGAAAACCTGAACAGACCTATAACCACTAAGGAAATTGAAGCAGTCATCAAAAATCTCCCAACAAACCAAAGCCCAGGGCCATATGGCTTCCCAGGGGAATTCTATCAGACATTTAAAGAAGAATTAATACCTATTCTCCTGAAACTGTTCCAAAAATAGAAAGGGAAGGAAAACTTCCAAACTCATTTTTTGAGGCCAGCATTACCTTGATCCCAAAACCAGACAAAGACCCCATCAAAAAGGAGAACTACAGACCAATATCCTTGATGAACATGGATGCAAAAACTCTCACCAAAATACTAGCCAATAGGATCCAACAGTACATTAAAAGGATTATTCACCGCGACCAAGTGGGATTTATCCCTGGGCTGCAAGGCTAGTTCAACATCCACAAATCAATCAACGTGATACAATACATTAACAAAAGAAAGAACAAGAATCATATGATCCTCTCAATAGATGCAGAAAAAGCCTTTGACAAAGTACAGCATCCTTTCTTGATCAAAACTCTTCAGAGTATAGGGATAGAGGGTACATACCTCAATATCATAAAAGCCATCTATGAAAAACCTACAGCGAATATCATTCTCAATGGGGAAAAGCTGAGAGCTTTCCCCCTAAGGTCAGGAATGCGGCAGGGATGTCCACTATCACCACTGCTATTCAACATAGTATTAGAAGTCCTAGCCATGGCAATCAGATAACAAAAAGAAATCAAAGGCATCCAAATCGGCAAAGAGGAAGTCACTCTCACTCTTTGCAGATGATATGATACTTTATGTGGAAAACCCAAAAGACTCCACCCCAAAACTGCTAGAACTCATACAGGAATTCAGTAAAGTGGCAGGATATAAAATCAATGCACAGAAATCAGTGGCATTCCTAGACACCAACAACAAGACATAAGAGAGACAAATCAAGGAATCGATCCCATTTACAATTGCACCCAAAACCATAAGATACCTAGGAATAAATTTAACCAAGGAGGCAAAGGATCTGTACTCAGAAAACTATAAAATACTCATGAAAGAAATTGAAGAAGACACAAAGAATTGGAAAAACGTTCCATGCTAATGGATTGGAAGAACAAACATTGTGAAGATGTCAATGCTACCTAGAGCAATCTTCACATTCAATGCAAACCCATCAAAATACCATCCACTTTTTTCAAAGAAATGGAACAAAGAATCCTACAATTTGTATGGAACCAGAAGAGACCCCGAATAGCCAGAGGAATATTGAAAAAGAAAAGCAAAGCTGGCGGCATCACAATTCCAGACTTCCAGCTCTATTACAAAGCTGTTATCATCAAGACAGTATGGTACTGGCACAAAAACAGACACATAGATCAATGGAACAGAATCGAGAGCCCAGAAATGGACCCTCAACTCTATGGTCAACTCATCTTTGGCAAAGCAGGAAAGAATGTCCAATGGAGAAAAGACAGTCTCTTCAACAAATGGTGCTGGGAAAATTGGACAGCCACATGCAGAAGAATGCAACTGGACCATTTCCTTACACCACACACAAAAATAGACTCCAAATGGTTGAAAGACCTAAACGTGAGACAGGAGTCCATCAAAATCCTAAAGGAGAACACAGGCAGCAACCTCTTCGACCTCAGCTGCAACAACTTTTTCCTAGAAACATCGCCAAAAGCAAGGGAAGCATGGGCAAAAATAAACTATTGGGATTTCATCAAGATAAAAAGCTTTTGCACAGCAAAAGAAACAGTCCACAAAACCAAAAGACAACCGACAGAATGGGAGAAAATATTTGCAAAGGACATATCAGATAAAGGGCTAGTATCCAAAATCTATAAAGAACTTATCAAACTCAACACCCAAAGAACAAATAATCTAATCAAGAAATGGGCAGAAGACATGAACAGACATTTTTCCAAAGAGACATCCAAATGGCCAACAGACACATGAAAAAGTGCTCAACATCGCTCGGCATCAGGGAAATCCAAATCAAAACCTCCATGAGTTACCACCTCACAGCCGTCAGAATGGCTAAAATTAACAAGTCAGGAAACGACAGATGTTGGCAGGGATGCAGAGAAAGGGGAACCTTCCTACACTGTTGGTGGGAATGCAAGCTGGTGCAACCACTCTGGAAAACAGTATAGAGGTTCCTCAAAAAGTTGAAAATAGAGCTACCATACGATCTAGCAATTGCACTACTGGGTATTTACCCCAAAGATACAAATGTAGGGATCCGAAGGGGTACATGCACCCCAATGTTTATAGCATCAATGTCCACAATAGCCAAACTGTGGAAAGAGCCAAGATGTCCATCGACAGATGAGTGGCTAAAGAAGTTGTGGTATATATACACAATGGAATATTATGCAGCCATCAAAAGGAATGAGATCTTGCCATTTGCAACGACGTGGATGGAACTGGAGGGTGTCATGCTGAGTGAAATAAGTCATTCAGAGAAAGACATGTATCATATGACCTCACTGATATGAGGAATTCTTAATCTCAGGAAACCAACTAAGTGTTGCTGAGTGGTGGGGGGTGGGAGGGATGGGGTGGCTAGGTGATAGACATTAGGTAGGGTATGTGCTATGGTGAGCGCTGTGAATTGTGCAAGACTGTTGAATCACAGATCTGTACTTCTGAAACAAATAATGGAAGATATGTTAAGAAAAAAGAAAATGAAAAGATGGCTGGAGGGGAAGAATGAAGGGGAGTAAGTCGGAGGGGGAGACGATCCATGATAGACGATGGACTCTGAAAAAGAAACTGAGGGTTCTAGAGGGGACGGGGTGGGAGGATGGGTCAGCCTGGTGATGGGTATTAAGGAGGGCACGTTCTGCGTGGAGCACTGGGTGTTATGCATAAACAATGAATCATGGAACACTACATCAAGAACTAATGTTGTAATGTATGGTGATTAACATAACAATAAAAAATTTTTAAAAAGTGAGGTTTTCCTATAAATGGGGGATAAAGGGAAGTCTATTGATTTCAAACTTTTGACATATTTGTGCTTAGACTCATATTAGATACTTGGTTAACGAGAATGTATTAGGTAACTTCTTTATTTTATATCAGCTTAATATTTACTGAATGAAATATGCACACAGAAATGCACATTTCTTATCAATAGTTTGCATACTAGCCACTTTTGAATGTTAAAACACAGGAAAAAGCCATACACTTCTTCAAAGTTCAACTTCCTTTCATGGAGGGAAGGATGAAGTCAAAGGAAATAATGTTATAGATTATATTAGAGCAAAAAGCTCAACACAAAGTTGAATAAACTTATTAAAGTTTATGTCCTATATTCCAAATAATATTAGATTTTTTTGTGCATGAACTATTATATGTTAAAGGATAAGCTTTTAGAGTTTATTTTTAGAAATTTCTAGAGATTTTTGGGATTTCCAAATCAAAGAGTTATCTATACCTTTACCTATTCTTACACCTATACCTATCTGTTCTTTTGTATCTTATCATGCCACACTGCACAGTTCTGGGCACAAAACAAGTGACTAATGCCTACAAATTGCCCAGTTTAAAAAAAAAATCAGAGTGTAGTAAAAATATTAGTTTGGAAATAAGAAAATGTGTTTTAAGTTTGGATATGCCCTTGAAATACTAGGGTACCTTGAACAAATGGCTTCATAATTCAGATACACCAGATGTAAAATGAGAAGGCTAAACCAAAGTATTTCTGAGGTTTCTTCCATATTTAAAATTCTACAAATAGGTAAGAACATGCTAAAAAGCAGGGATTCTATGAACACTTTCAACTTTTAAAGGAATTATCAATTTTCAAGGCAAGAAAATATGTGTCTTTGGAGCCTTAGTAATTGACAAAAGGATAAAGAACGTGGAGACGCAAAGCAGATGTTCTCTGCTGAGAATAACAACAAAATATTATTTCCAGAATAAAGGGTGGTTTACTCAGAGGCTTTTGGTAAATCTGAAGAGATGTCATAAGCGAAATAGAGCTTTGCACCACCCAATAGGCAACAAACGGAAATACACTGAAAGTACTTCTGCCAAGAGAAATAACATGACTCAGGCCTACACTAAACACTGAAATTTCAATAGAAAAAAAGGTTTCAGAAAAAATTGGCAAAATAAATCATCGCAGTTTTCATACAAATTATAATTAATATGTCTTGCTCTCTCTAAAGTAAGTCATCAATACTTTCTTAGATCATGTCCAGCCCCTGGTTATTATTTATAAATAACTATGCAACAAATTGTGCCATACTGAATCTTTAATTCTAAACATGATGAATTATTCATATATCTGACCAATAGTTAGATTATCAAATTGTACTTGCTAGTTCTGGCCATTTATGTTTCAATTTAGGTCCCTGAGAATGCTGAGAAAGACTTTTGTTTTCAACTTTTAACTAATTGCTTTTTTTATTTTAAGAAATTCAGCTTGCCATTTGTTTTTAAAGGATTGAGGTCAATTGTCTCAATTGAGGTCTATTAGTACATCCTAGCGATTAATTGATATTTCTCAATATAGGAATTTACTTCTTTAATTCATTCTGGAAAATGCCCATTGTCTAGCCCTATTCTCTCCAGCCTATCCTTTTGGAATTTTGTTTAAATGTACATTAGATATTCTTACTCTTTCCTCTGTGTTTCTTAATGTACTGTTCGAATTTCCTTGTTTTATTTTTTCTTTCTCTGCTGAATTTTAGATATTTCAAAAATCTATCCCTCAGTTTACCATAGTAAGTATCTTTTCATTTGTGTTTGGTTTGCTATTAGGCTATCTATTAAGATTCTAATTTTCATAATTGAATGTTTTAAATTCTAGAAGTTCTATTTAGTTTTTTTTCCAAATCTGGCTGTTGATAGATTCTTGTTGTTCCTTCAGAGCCAGATTACCCATTAGACACAGTAGACACAGTGCCTAGGGCTCATGGCACTTTTCAGACCTAAAAAATGCTTTACTTTATTTTAAAATCAGAAGGGGGAACAAAGGACTTTTATTTATTTATTTTATTTATTTTATTTTATTTTATTATGTTATGTTAGTCACCATACAATACATCATTAGTTTTTGATGTATTGATCCACAATTCATTGTTTTTGGTGATGGGTATTAAGGAGGGCACGTACTGCATGGAGCACTGGGTGTTATACAAAAACAAAGGTCTTTTAGGCTTAAGAAAATGTTTTGATATAAAATATTAATATATTTGTCTTTATATCAGCACAGTCATAAAATACAAATTTATATATATGTATTTTTTTATTATGTTATGTTAGTCACCATACAGTACATCATTAGTTTTTGGTTTAGTGTTCCATGATTCATTGTTTTCATATAACATCCAATGCTCCATGCAGTACATGCCCTCCTTAATAACCATCATCGGGCTAACACATCCTCCCACCCCTCTCCCCTCTAAAACCCTCAGTTTGTTTCTCAGAGTCCAGAGTCTCTCATGGTTCGTCTCCCCCTCTGATTTCTCCCCTTCATTTTTCCTTTCCTTCTCCCAATGTCCTCCATGGTATTCCTTATGTTCAACAAATAAATGAAACCTATGATAATTGACTTTCTCTGCTTGACTTATTTCACTTAGCATAATCTCCTCCAGTTCCATCCATGTTAACACATGCACACACATTCAAGGAAGAAGTGTCTGCAAAGCAAAAGTAAGTGTCAACAGCCAACAAAAATTATAACATCATTCTGGCTACCTCATATAGTGTTTTAATTCTTTAAGTATACATTTATATTCAGCACTGGTTGATTCTTCTAAGTTCTAGTAGATGCAGTTCCTGCAGTCTGTGGTTCTGATTCCATAGTTTGTTGCATCTGCTGACTCTTGCTAATGGTGGCTTATTTCCTTAGGTGTTTCCTGATATGCATGTGTGGATGTGTGTAAATCTATATGTCCTTTAGAACTTTGTGTAAATTCATTTAAACCTGACTTGAAAGTCTTTCCCTACAAAAATGATTTGTGTTTGCTCCTTCCAGACACCTGAAACACTGAGAATTTAGAACAACTTTAAACACAAATTATGACCTGGCAGGTTTTTTTTTCCCAAGACACAAACAAAAAGGATTATATCTCCAATCTAATGACTGCTGAATTATCATTAAGTCCTCTTAGAAAATACTTCTTTTCCTTGCCTTTCTCAGGATATAGACTGAGAAAGATATGTATCTCCACACACTTTCTCCAAATGGCATGAGTCTTCCTAGGATTCTATGGCTAGTATTGCTTTTTGGGGAGTCTGGATTTTTGTGGGGTCTGATCTAAGTTTTTGTCCTACTTGGTTTCTGCTTTGTATGACCAATATCCAAGCCATTAGTTATTCAAAGATGCCTTAAGGTCAAAGCTAGCTTTGTATTTCTGATGTTTGAGAATGAGGATTTTTCTTACTTTCCAGATCAATAATTATTTATACATCTTATCTCAAGTTTTAGATAATCTATAACATCAGGGATCTTTCAGATAGACAACCTTCTATCAGAAATGCAATAGGTACTCTTAATTAACCACATATTAGTGATTAGGAAACTGAGGCCCAGAGAGATAAATCAAATTATCCAAGTTATCATAGCTGCTAGGTGGCTGAACCCAGATTCATACCTAATCTACTTGACCACAATTTTATTAAGAAAAAAAAAAAGCTTTATAATAAGAAATTGGAAAATTGAAAATTTAGGTGAAATGGACTCATTCCTAGAAAACTATAACTCATTGAAATTGACACAAGAAGGAATAACAAACCATTAAGGACCACTAAATACACTGTTTAAAAATCTTTTTTCAAAGAGAACTTCAGACCAAGATAGCAGATGCCCCTTTCAAAGACTTAAGGAAGAAATAATACTGTTCTTACAAATATCCTTCAAGAAAGTGTAAAAAAAAAAAAAAATGAGTGAACCCCAGTTTCATGTTAGCATAAATTCAGTACTAAACTATGGAAAGAATCATTCAACCAAACTCACTTACCAATATGAATACAAAATCTTGAGCAAAATATCACTTGACTAATTCCAACAATATGTAAAAAGAATTACATATCATGATCAATAGAGATTTATTCTAGAAATTCAAGATTAATTTAGCAAAGAAATATTAGGCAAGATAATTCATCACATTAATTGAATAAAGGATAAAGTTATATGATAACTTCAGTAGATGTAGAAGGATTTCATAAAATTCATTATCCATTCCTGATTTAAAAAGAAAGAAAGAAATGTACTGATATATTTATCTACCAAAGGCAAAAATGTAATAGAAACATCATAGATGATAATATGTTGAATAGCAACATTAAAAAAGAGAGGTGGGAACAGAGCATAAGATTAAAATTAATTTACCTCACTGGAATTAAGATTATATAAATATGAAGTAGATTTAAGTTAAGTTGTATAATGAAAGCCCTAGAGTAACTAATAAGAAAGTAACTGAAAAAATATAGTCATTAAAAGAATTAAAATGTTACACTAGAAAATATTTATTGAATGTAAAAGAAGATGGTAAAGGAGGAAGAGTAGAACAAAAAAGACATACAGAAAAGTGAAAGAAATATAGCAAACATAAATTCAATAATATCATTAATAACAGTGTGAATTGATGAAATAATGCAATCAAAGTGACAGATTGTTAGACTGGATTAAAGATATCAAAATACAATCATATGCTCTGTATAGGAGATACACTTGCAATTTCAAAGGTCCAACTAGATTGAGTAAAAACTTGGAAAAAGGTACACTATGCAACAGCAACCATAAGAAAGCGGGAGTGTCTATACTAATCTCAGACAAAACTGACTTCAAAACAAAACAAAAAAATATTACCAGGGGTAAAGAGGAATATTTTATAATGACAAAGGGTCAATCCATCAGGAAGATATAACAATTACAAATATATAGGCTTTTAACAACAGAACCCAAAAATACACGTAGCAAAAACTGACAAAATATGAGGGAAAAATGGAAAATTCAACAATAGTAATTGGAGATTTTAATAGTCCATTTCTGGTAATGAGTAGAACAACTAAACAGAAAATCAGCAAGGAAACAGAAGACTTAAACCACACTATAAACCAACTTGATCTAACAGATATGTATAGAACACTCTACCCAATCAACTGAACTGTACATTCTTCTCAAGCACATATACACCATTCTTCAGAATAAACTATATGCTGGCCCATATATCAAACCTCCAAATATATAAAATAATTGAAATCATACATGTTACAAAGCACAATGGAACTAATATGAAATCAATAAGAAGGAAATTTTAGACATTTATACACAAACAATGAATCATGGAACACTACATCAAAAACTAATGATGTAATGTATGGTGATTAACATAACATAAAAAAAGAAACAAAGGGTATAAAAAAAAAGAAATAGGTGGAAATTAAAAAGCATACTCCTATATAACTAATGGGTCAAAGAAGGAAAAATAAAAAATATTTTCAGGTGAATGAAAATGAAGTCATAACCTACCAAAACTTAAGGAATGTATCTAAAGCAGGGATTAGAGAGAATTTATAGCTGTGAATGTTACGTTAAAAAAGAAGAAAAATCTCAAACTAATTTTCCAAGCTAACATACTGAAAAAACAAGAGAAATAAACAACCCAAAGCAAGCATAAGGAAGGGAATAATGAAAATTAGAGCAGAAATTAATGAAACAAAGAATAGAAAAAACAACAGAGAATGCCAAGAAAACCAAAAATTGGTTCTTTGAAAAGATCAACAAAATTGACAAATATTATCTAGAATAACCAAGAAAGACAATTGAGAAAATACAAATTACTAACGTCACTGTGGACTTATACATATTTTAAAAAGACAAGGGAATTCCACAAATAAATATATATGAGATAACTTAGACAAAATAGGAAAACTGATAGAAAACAAACTACCAGGACTGACTCAAGAAGAAATAAAATATCTGACTAGACTGAAAACAAGGCAAGTGGTGAGGATATGAGAAATTTGAACACACAGAATATTGGCAAGATCGCAAACTGGTACAACCACTTTAGAAAACAGTTTGGTAGAGTTTTCAAAATATATAGCTATTATATGACACAAAAATTCTCCTTCTTTGTTATACAACAAGATAAATGAGAACCTACTGACTTCGCAAATAACCTATACACAAACATTCATTGCAGAATAACTCAAAATAGCTTGTAGAATCAACCCAACTGTCCATCATTGGACCTCATTGGATAAATAAATGTGGTCTATCCATAAGATGGAATATTATTCAGCAGTATAAAAGAAAGGAAGAGATATTTGCTACAAAATTGATGAACACTGAAAAATTATGCTGGGTGAACGATGCCAATCACTCACACAAAAAAATAAGATTATTGCATAGTTTAATTTATAAGAAATGTCCAGAATAGGTAAATCTATAGAGATAGAAAGTGCTTTCCTAGGGTGAGAAGGGAAGTAACTGTTAATGGGTATGGAGTTTCTTTGGGGGATACTGAAAACGTCCTAAATTTTGATTATTTTGATGGTTTCTCAACTTTTTATAAACTATAAAACATCAAATTTTATATTTTAAATGTGTAAATTATACAGTAGTTTAATTATATCTCAATAAAACTGTTTAAAAATAGAAAGGGTTTCATATATGTTTTTGTAAAACAAAACAAAACTTAGAGCAAACATAGTACTTGATGAAATGTTAAAGGCTTATATTAAAAAAAAATAAAAAACACAAGGGCATCCTCTATCACCGTTTTTTTTCCCCCCAAATTTTACTGGAGGCTTTTGTCAGAACAATAAAGCCATAAAAAGAAATGAAAGCAAAATGAGCCATTTCCTATTATAGGATGATAAATGATTTGGGTATAAAATATGAGAGAACCTCAGATAAATTTTTATAATTAATGAGAGATTTTGGGATGGTTGCTAGATCCAGCAATGAACAGAAAATAAGGTTTTACCACATACATTATATATAATAAGATAAAGATACCAAATAATCTAGCAATAGAAATCCCTGGTTTTGATGGGTGATCCTATAGGCCCCTGAGACTCCAGGACCCAGCCATCGTGCCTGTTGAAACTGCGGTAGTGGCCCTGATGATATCAGACTCATCTTTTGGGTCATCTTTCCTTCTTCTTGAAGAATAGTGTATTTCATAGCCAAATAGCTCTATTAATCAGCCTTATTAGATCTAAGGGGTTTGAGAGCCTTTCCTCATTTCCTCCCATCCCCATTCCCTTCAATTCATACTGCAGCATTTCTGCTCATATAACCTCATAAATTTTTTATTGAATTATAGTCCAGTCATACCAGTAATGTTCTCTTCAGAATGTGACTCTCACTTTCTGCAATATGGGCAGGCTAATTTTCTGAATCTTCAAGTTTTATTTCTTTCTGCTTAATTATTTATTCTTCAATTCAGCTCTTTCTTCTCACATTTCACTATAAGCAGTCAGAAGAATCCATGCTGCTCCTTCAACACTTTGTGTAGAAATCTGCTCAGCTAAATATCCAATTCCATTGCTTATAAGTTCTACCTTCCACCAAACACTAGAACACAAATAATTTATCCAAATTCTTTGCTACTTTATAACAAAGATCACTTTCCTCCAATTTCCAATACCTGTCCCTCATTTCCATTTCAGACCTCATCAGAATGGCTTGGAATATTCATATTTCTACATTCTGTTTGTGATTATTTATGTATTATCTAAGAAGATAGAAGCTTTCTCTTCAGGTCTTTTCTTTTCTTTCTGAGTTCTCACCAGAATTACCCTCAGTATTCATATTTCTAGCATGTACCTCAAAACTCCTCCAGCCTCTACACCCAATTCCAAAGCTACGGTCACATTTTTAGGCATTTGTTATAACAGCATTCTACTGCTGGTACCAAAATCTTTATTAGCTTAGGCTGCCATAACAGAAAAAACAAACAAACAAAAAAACCAAAACATAGACTGCATGGCTTGAGAAACAGAAATTTACTACTTACAGTTCTGAAGGCTAAGTACAAGACCAAAGTGCCAACAAAGTAGATTTCATTCTAAAGCCTCTTTTTTCTTGGCCTGTGTATGCCCATCTTATAACTGTGTCCTCATAGAGTCTTTCCTCAGTGCATGTAGGTGGAGGCAGAGACCTCTCTTTTTTCTTCTTCTTATAAGGTCACAATCCTTTTGGATTAGGTCCCCACTCTTATGACCTCATTTAACCTTAATTACCTCCCAAAGTCTCTCTCTCTAAATACGGTCACATTAGAGGTCAAAACTTCAAGATAGGAATTTGAGGTGACACATTTCAGTCTATAACATATGTTCATTGATTAAATGGCTTAATATTATAAATTCTCCACAAATCCATACTGAGGTTCAATGCAGTCCAATTTAAAACACAACCATGCTTTTTTTTTTGGGGGGGGGCGGTTACTGAGAACTTAACAAGCTGATTCTAAAAGTACATTAAAATAACAGGCCAATAATAGCCAATCCTCTTTTAAAGAGAAGAACATGGGAGTTTCTCAACTTGATTTCAAGTCTTACCTTAAAGCAATAACAATTAAGAAAATGTGGTATTGGTACAAGAACTGAAAAGAGACAACTGAACAGTTAGAATCGAGAAGTACATCATTTCATTCATAGGCAGTTGATTTTTGACAAAGCTGGCATTGCAGAGCAGAGGTAACAGAACAGGTCTTTTCTGTCTTTTATTTTTTAAAGATTTTTATCTATTTATTTTTGAGAGAGAGAGAGAGAAAGAGAGAGCACAAGCAGGAGGGGAGGGGCAGAGAGAGAAACAGACCCCTTGAGCAGGGAGCCCAATGCTGGACTCAATCCCAGGACCCTGGGATCAGGACCTGAGCTGAAGGGAGACACTTAACTGACTGAGCCCCCCAGGCGTCCTAGGACAGGTCTTTTCAATAAATGGTTTGAGAACATTGGGCTATCCATCTGCAAAAATGAAATTTGACAGCTACATCACATCATGTAAGTAAATAGAGTGTATTATACACCTGACTTTGAAAGATATTTTGCTCCAAAGCCTCCAGAAGATCATATAATACCTTTTACCTTTAAGTTTGAAAAGGATGTCTTCAACAGACCTCAAAAAACAATAGCCATAAAAGATAAGGTTGATAAATCTTAATTAAAAATAGGGACTTCTGTTGATCTAATGAAACATGAGGAGAATGAAAAGATGAGATACAGAATGAGAAATATTATTTGCAACATATAAATGAATGAAGGACTGTATCCAGAACAGACAGCACATGATCATACAAATGTACAAGAGAAAGATAAACTACCTAGACGAAAATAAGCAGAAATTTGAATAGGCACTTCACAAATGAGGAATTCCAAATTGTTAATAAATATGTGAAAATGTGATCAATTTCATTAGTAAGGAGGCAAGTGAAAATTCAAACCACAATAAGATAACACAATTCAGTCACCAGACTGCCAAATTAAAAAGATTGATAATAGTGTGTGTTGGCAAGGAAAGGGAGCCATTGGAGCTCCCATAATTTGTTGGTGGGAGTGTAAATTATAAACTTCCAAGCCAACAATTCTATTTCTAGGTATATATACAATAGAAGGTGTACACAGGGCCACTAGGCGACATAAAGAAAATATTAACGGCAATACAATTGTAATAGCCCCAAAATGAAACAATTCAAATATTCATCAATAGTAAAACAGACATAAAAATTGGGACATCATCAGCAATGAAAATGCATGAACTACAGCTCCCTGAATTATCATGTGTGGATCTTACAAGTGTACTGTTGAGTTAAAGAAGAAAATCAGAAAAGAATAATAGTGATGGTTCCATTATGTAAGGTTCAAAAATGTATAAAAATTAAACTATGGTGTTTAAGAATGTATAGCTCAGGGGTAAAAGTATAATGAAAGTGAGGAATTCATTACCATGAAAGTCAAGAGAGTGGTTCATCTAGGGTAGAGGGAGGAATTTTAATGGGGGAGGGTCACATGGAGGGCTTCTGAGGTGCTGGAACTATTGTCTTTCTTGTTCTATGTAGTAGTCGTACAATAGCTTATTTAATAACAAGCTGTTAAGTTTTACATCAATGTTTAATGCATTTTTTCTGGTCATATATTTTATTTTCCAATAAAAAGTTGAAAAGAAAAAAAATGAAACTTGCTCTTAACCACCATCTAGCTGAGTCTAGAAAACAGGTAACAATTAGCTATGAAATGTATGCATGCAAAAAGTCTATTTATATACAGAATTTCTATATTGATCAAGCTACTATGAATAGCCTTCTTGGGTAGCTATCTGTTCATAACTGTTTGGAAAAGAAAGTGAATTCCTAAAAGATAAAAAAAAAGTTTTCATCTAAATAGTTAATATGCATTTTTCCTGTGTCACACCTCTCTCCATGTAATAAATTAGATGAGATTTCCAACTACCAAAACTGCGTTAAGATTCTAGTCCACATCCAAAGGAGGATTGATTTAGGAGTGACTTAGAGAATTAATGATCTGTGCTTGTTGTGCATATTAAATATGGGCCACTCTATTGGAAAAGAGTTTGGGCAAATTGGTGCAGAGGCATCAAGGAGAAAATAAAACCCCATTCTTTTCTTCAGATACGTGGCATCGACATGTATCTGAAGAAGGCAGTTTGAGAGCTGCCTCTATGTAAAATCGACACATGGTATTGAAAAGCAAAACCTTCTGCCAACTAAATAGTTGTATTATTGTTAAAAACATAATTTAATCAATTGTTCTATGTAGAATAGATATTTCAGTGGTGTGTAAGTACTGATATTGTTAAATTTAGATTAAACTACCACTTATAGGTTTCCTGCTCTATTCTAAACTCTGTAACTCACTCTTTAATTCTTGCAACTTTCTGATGGGAATTTTATAGCAAAGAAAAGGACAATCAAAGTGATTACCTAAATTGTCTGAAGGTACATAGCTATAGAAGTACAGTTTGGATGCAAGAGTCCTAATTCCTGTTTGAATAATTTTTTTTTTTTTTACTATATTAGTTAACAGTAGGCTAACTCCTTTGATAAATAACCCCAGCATCCAGGTGGCCTAAAACGAACAAATGTTCATTTTTAAAAATAATACAATACAACATTTGGATGCTGGGTTGAGAGATAGGGGCTGTGTATTCAACAGTCATCAGGGGGCCAGGCTTCCTCCAGCTCCTAGCTCTCTAAGGCCAAGGAATCTTCCCCTGGATCCTTTGGCATCTGTCTAGGATGAGAAAGAGCATCAAGGGACCTGTAGAAGATTTTGAAATTTTACATTTGGAAATGGCCTATGTATCTCTATTCATATTCCGTTGTCTAGAGCTCCACACGTGGCCGCACGTCACTACAATAGGGCTGAGAAATGAAGTCCTACTATGTGCCCATGAAAAAGAGGGAGGATTGTGATGAGTTTCTATTCATTACCATAATGCCTTTATTCTCAGGACTATTGCCAACCTCATTTGTATAAGTTATTTGATATTTTAGCAACCATTCTACATTATTTTATTTTCAAGCAATATGCTAAAGACTCATAACCCTCATTTTCAAGTCCCTTAGAAATCGTGATAGTAGATAATACTTATGTGGCTCATACCACATACTAAGTACTTCCTCCAACCTTTACAATTATTTACCAGTTTAAACTTCTCAACAACTATATAGGAAGTAGGAAGCATTATCTTTTATTATAGATTAGGAAACTAAAGTACAGAATTTAAGTAACTTGCTTAATTATATTTCTAGTAAGTGCAATAAAGAACAACTGAATTTTTACTCAACTTAATTGACAGCACACTACTCCTTTTCTAGATTTAATCTCTCTTTGCTATAAATTATGTACTTTCTCATCTTTTATATATATTACATTTTCATTTATTTTCTTTTTTTTTAAAGATTTTATTTATTTATTCATGAGAGACACAGAGAGAGAAGCAGAGGCATAGGGAGAAGCAGGCTCCCCGCCAAGCAGGGAGCCCGATGTGGGACTCGATCCCAGGACCCTGGGATCATGACCTGAGCCGAAGGCAGACGCTTAACTGACTGAGCCACCCAGGCGTCCCTATTTTGTCTTTTTGTGAAGGTCTAATACAAGTTTTTTTGGGGTAAAGATTTTATTTATTTATTTGTCAGAGAGAGAGAGAGAGGAAGCAGGGGGAATGGCAGGCAGAGGGAGAAGCAGGCTTCCTGCTGAGCAAGGAGCCTGATGTGGGACTCGATCCCAGGACCGTGGGATCATGACCTGAGCCAAAGGCAGATGCTTAACCAACTGAGCCACCCAGGCATCTCTTTAATACACGTTTTAAGACAATAATTTGACATGTAATCACATATTTATTATTAAGTTTTTTTTGGTAAATTGTGCTTAGGTTATAGACTTGGTTCATTTCTTGTTAAGTCAATTTTGTTAACCATATAAAGTCAGGTATTTTTAAAATCTGTTAATTCGTAAGGAGAATTAACTGTGCTGAGTGTTACTCTGAAAAATAAATACTTAATTGCAATTGCTATTCTGCTGCTTTGATATAGAGTATTTCATAAATATCTTTTAGACAAAAAAGGGAACATTTAATATTTTTCAATGGATATTGATTAATAAAGTTATTAAGCATAGTGGTTCTTTGCATGGTGGGAATGGGCCAACATTCAATGGCCTATGGATTTCCTAAGGCTAAATGTACATCTTCAACCTCCTTTAAAGTTTTTCTTGCTCTTCTTTTAATTAGAGTTACTTAAGGGTTATGTAACACTGTCTCTGGAGACCCAGAAATAAATGGCTTCCAAAGAACTGGAAGTGTGCCCAGCTTTTGTAATCTGGTAGGCATGGGTTGGAATCCCTGGACTACATTGTACAAAGTAGTTTGATTTTTTACCTTCCTCACCTGTACAATGGAAATAATAATGTGTATTTCATGGAAATACTATAAAAATAAAATAGATGTGTGCAAAAAAAAATTGAAACATAGCATGTGTTATGTAAATATCAGCTATTATTAAATGAAGTGCACCAGCTGGACACTCTTCTCTCATGGGACTTTGTTAAATATGAAGAATAATAGACAAGTGGAAAGATACAGAGAGAAGAGCAGAAAGAGGTGAGGAAAATGAAAGCTATCTATGGGGAAACAGAAGGGGGTAGCAAGGATTCTTAGGTGGCTGGGAGCTAAATTAGTATCTGTTCAGAATATAGGACAGACAACCCTGATAAAGTTATATAGAGCAGAAGCAAAAGGCAATGCCAAAAAATTTTTTTTCTGTTTCCCAATTTTAATTAGGGGGTTGACTTTATACCACTCATAAAAGCTATATGAGAATATTTTCATCATTAATTTATTGGTTTGATTAAATGAAGTTCAAGTTTTACAAGTGTTACTAACTTGCTTATAAACCTGGAATGGGTTGTTACTATTTCTATGGATGAAAGATCAGGCTGCTTCTCCTAGAAATCATGATTCTCCATATTTGGTCCCAACTAGCCTCTTCTACCTTGATAACTCTTAATCTGTTTTAGTTTCCCCTTTTCACAGCCCAGATGAGCTACTTACTCTTCCTCCTACTGGTTCTATTTTTCAAGGCTGTGCCCATGCTCCTACTCTTCCTTTGTCTTAGCTTCTCTCTGCCCCCACACCGCCAAATGTCCAAAAGCTGCCTGATGAATTCAAGTCCAAGTCTAAATGCCATGTGCCTGAAACATCCCCCCTCTGCCTTGGCTAGAATGAGAGTTATCTCCTTTGAACCTCCATAACATTTGATCTACATCAAATGTTAAGGCTCACATTGCTTCTTAGTTTATTATTTTAGATTCATATTTAACTCATAGTACATGTGCAATATATTGCATGCTGAATATATGTTTTGTAAACTGCATTACATGAAGCATCATTAGCATACTGTCAGATTGGTGTTTTTTGAAAAAGAATTCTAGGATCATTTACATTTGAGAAATTGTCATTTCTCCCTAGTATTTATTTCTTGGGGCTCTAAGATAGGAAGGTGTTTAGAATATAAAGTGTTTGAAAACTTGTTTAACTATGAAATTAATACACACACATTATATATATATATATTTTAATAATAAGGACCCTGTGATCCTATAGTGTATTGATATTCCATGGACTACACTTAGGAAAACCCTCATGTCCAATGGACATTAGTTTTACCACTGCCTCAGCTCAGTGGAAGATCTCGAGTTAGTTCTGCTAAATCATATCCTCCTTGGTTATGGGGATTTTTTTCTTTCTTGTCACTGCCATTTTTCTTGGAGTCTAGGACTCCATCATCTGTCCTGGGTTTTGGAAAGGAGGCTTGTCCACATGGGAAGGGTATGGTGGTCGGGAGAGGGTTTGAGCAATATGAGTGATTAAAAAGTTACATGCTGTAATACATTGGCTGTCTTCATCAAATGGCAAGGAAAAGAACAACTAATTTGACTCTTTGTCACAGGCATTATACACATTTATCTGCATAAAGACATGTGGTTTTCAAGGAGCTAAACAGCTCTGCTGGCTCTGGAGCTACATACTGGGTTCATGGAGTAGAGCTAAGAGGGCTGTCCTTGGTGAGTCCATTCCAGTTTGTTTGGTCGTTGGCCTCATTCTCTCGCTCAGCCCATGGATCCTGTGACTCGTTTTGGCTGGGAGATTACAATATGGATCACAGATCTTTTTCCCTTTTCTTTTTAATTGGTGTGTATGTATATCTAATAACTCAGTGGATCATATCATTTGAATATAAGACTCAAGAGTTTCACTTTGTCTTTCCTTTGTTCTCCTGTGAAAAATTTCACCCAAGTTAATTGGTGTATTAAATTTGGCTACTTTGGAGGTGGAGGGTCAGAATGGAACTTCAAGGTTTAAGGAAGATTGGAAAGGGTAACAAGAAAAGATGTTCAATACAAACTATTATCTTAACACACTGATATATATGAATTATCTTCCTTACCAGCTGATCCTTGAGGTTTATCCTTGTGTGTTGTGTGATCTATAGTGCTTAGTAAAAAGAGTTAATATCTAATGAATATTTGTTAAATGAGTATAAAGTTTTTAAGACATTAGTTGTGGGGAGCATCTTCCAAACATCTCCAACCATTTCAGTGGGGTTATTAGTTGCCAGCTCTCTCAGATAGTAGAGTGGTTCTATTTCTAAAGGAAATTAAGGATTCTGCCTCATGGAGAGCTGATACTGGCTCCAGGAGAAAAAAAAAAAAGGCATATGTTATTTCCACAGACAGACATCTTCAGGAAGAGTACATCCTGCCAAGAAGGACTGGGGTGTAAATCATCATTTAACATATCATATGATATTGAAAGATAAGTGCAGATTTCCTCTTCTTGTCTAAATTGTAATTTTGACTCAGTGTCCTTCAATCACTCATAGCAAAAGGAGATTAACAGGCTATTTAATCATCCACCAGGAAAAAAATACATTTAAAGATGTTGCAAAATGACTCTTCAGCAAGGTCACATGATTTTCTTGCAGTGATTTGAAATTGTTTGCTAATGACTGATTATGCTCCATTTTGATAAAAGCACTGCTGGTGGCAATGGCTTTATGTGTGGGCACAATTAAGACTGATATTTCATCCTTGGTTCATTCTCCATAGCCTCATACTTGAAGACAGCCCTTCTGCACGTGTGTCTATTTGTGTCATTTCCTCATGGAGTTAAGTCTAATTTTTAATAATAAACCTTTCCATTTACCTGGTGTTTAACATTTTTAGGGTACTTTAACACCTGTGTGCCACATCAAACTCATAATAGTCCTGAGAGGCAAAGAAAGCCAAAATTAGGTTTCTAATTGCACATTAAGTGTATGTGGCAAATAGCATTTGTCACATAATTTGTGTCAAGTCTTATTCTGTGACCCTATCATGCCTCTTTTTTTTTTTTTCCCTTGAACTTCTCCTTTAACATGTCCTTGGAATATCTCCTTCTTGTAACACTTGGCTGCCAACCACTTCCAACAAATATTCTTTCCAAAGAATTGGTTGGGATGATCATTCCTTTATGCCTTGGAATTTCTCTAAGACTTATTTTTTCCCCTCTGTGTCCTTTTTTAAAAAGTTAGTTTTGCTATTACACAATAGCATCTTTCATCAGGATGTGATATTCTAGAACTACAGGCAACTGAAAACAAGTACCAGATATAACTGGCTGTGTGTATTTTTTTGTTTGTTTTTTAAGCAGGATGACAGCATTGGTCCATACTGTACCATGCTACAGTGCTCTACACATGGAATATACTCCATAAATAGGAAAAATTAAGATACTGTTATTTCTAAGTTGATATGCATCGTCAGTGCCTCACTTGGCTTCAAACTTGATTTAATTTGTCATTGAATTATTGGAATCTAGTAACATAGTAGGCACTCAATAAATGCTTCAAGAATGCAAGATATTAATAAGCATCTGAATGTTGGCTGCAACAACAAATGGGTGATGATTTAAATTGCTCTAATTGTGGTTTATTTTTATACAATTTTGAGAAGTTGGCTTGGGACTATTGAGGACTGTTCTGCCTTTGTGGACCAAATTCAAATCCTTCTCTACTTGTGTATGTTCTATTTCAAGCTCTCATCTCTCCAAGGCTCCTGTTCTCTACTTTCATTGGGTGGTGGAGGATTTTATACTTATTTCCCATCCCCATTTTTTTTTTTTTATTATGTCCAGTTAGCCACTGTAGAGTACATAATTAGTTTTTGATGTAGTGTTCAATGATTCATTAGTTAAGTATAATACCCAGTGCTCATCACAATATGGCTCTCCTTAATACCCATCACCCTGTTACCCCCTCCCCTCTGAAACCCTCAGTTTGTTTCCCTGGGGCCATAGTCTCCCATGGTTCATCTCTCTCTCTGATTTCTCCCCCTCCCTTTGGATTTCCCTCCCTTCCTCTATGGTCCTCCGTGCTATTGCTTATGTTCTACCTATGAGTGAAACCATATGATAATTGTCTTTCTCTGCTTGACTTACTTCACTTAACATAATCCCCTCCAGTTCCAACCATGTCGATGCAAATGGTGGGCTTAGTCCGTTCACATCTTTTCCTCAGTATTGTTTCTTATACCTTTCATGATCAAACTGCCTTTTCCCAACTATCTCCTATTTCATGGGCAACATGTTTTCTCTTTGCCCTGTAACACACAAAATCATTTAGAAAATGTGTTCTGCATCAAATCCATCTTACCACCTGCTGATGCATCAGTCAATCTGAGATCACTTATTTAACTTTTTGATCAGCATTGGAATATACAGGTGCCTCTCTTAGCACATATTGCATTAAATGACATTAAACTGTGTTTGTTTCTCCATCAGACTGTGAAATCTTTGAGGAGGAAGACATGCGTACATCCATACCCAAGGGCTGCAATGTCAGCCCAGTAAGCACTGGCAGAATTGTATTCACAGTCTTCTCAGGACGGGCATGAGGAACTTGACATTTGCAAATGAATTCTGACTTTGATAACATCTGAACAGACACAATAAAGATGTATATGATGTGAATTTCTCTTTTTGCCAAATGTTTTCAATTAAAATATTAGTCATTCTTACTTTAGACTGCAACACATGAATAAAAAAAGTGGAACAATTGTGACAACCATCTGTCAAATTTCCTGATGTTTGAAAGCAACATTATGATGACTTCATTCATCAGTTTTAATATGGACATTTTGGAGTTAAGTATACCTGAGACAAACTGAAAGAATCATTTTTTCTAAGATAATGATTTTCTTTGGGCTTCTTTCTTTTCAAAAGCTATGCAGAAAGACAAAAAGAATTGCCCTATAAAAATGCCCTACAAAATTAAGTTTTTGTAATGGTACATAGAAATTTTTTAAAAATTGTACATTTAAGCCTAAAGGTTATATTATCATGAGTAAATGTGATAATGATGTGGTCCTTGGTTCACTTTATAATTTTATTACTGGAAATATGTGCAAAAATGTGTGTACAATTTTTAAAGTTTACCTAGAGTTACATAAATCTAGACCTAAAGATCATATTTTAGGTTGAAACAGATTAAGGAATAATAAGGGAGATTCTTCTAAATCCAATGTTAGAGAAAACATGAACAGGGATGTGTTGCTTATTAGGGGTCATAACCAACACCATAGCCCTTAACAAAGTGTATGAGATATCTTCAAAAGCAGATCTTCCAAAGATAGGGCTGATTGTACAGTCTGTGGGTAAATGAAAAGATTCTGGATAAAGTCACCTGTGGTAGACTATCTCATTATGACACCCCATAATAAGAAGGAATTGGGAAGAGAAGCATGGGAATCCTGTGTAAGTTTTAACTCAAAGAAGAAACAGATTCTTTTCAGTACTTTATTACAAAATGAAATGCTTTTATGTAAAAAAAGAGTAACAATATTTTTTTAAGGAGAGAAATTGTTCTTTGAGTTCCAACTCGAGGACCTTAATGTAATCTTAAATTACTCTCAAAATGAACTTCAAGTTCTATCTACAAACTAACTTCAAGTTAAAATCCTTTAAGTTAACTAGAACTTCTTTGATCTTTTATTTTCTGTTAAATATAGTTACCAAACTTAGTTTTTTAAAGTAAAACTTCCTTTAATCATAATTATTATATAGATACATGAACATTTTTGAAAAGTTGCTTTGTGTCAACATCTCTATTAAATGTATCTCTTTTTTCTTTTATCTACTACAGTCTAATGTAGTAGTTAGTGTTTTTTAATGATGCATTCAAAGACACAGGGATTAATCAATCAACGTGTTTAGTGGATTCTACTCTCTGCTGCAAAACTATGCTCAAAAGGAGAATCAGAGGATATGACTCTGTCCTTAGCACTGATATTGATGTCTTATAATACAGAGATAAATATTATGATACTTATTTTCTAGATGAGAGGCCTGGTCATGTGATATAAGTAACACACAGAAGATCAGATCACAAGTATATCCCATGAGCTAATACTCAAACTGAGGCTTTCACTGACATCAACACATCTATGCTTTTAATATGCCATAGGATATTTTTTTTCTCCAAATAGGAAAATAGTGGAGGCAGTAACATTTATGGTAGTATTCTGATCTTAATGCTGTGATCTGCAGAAGACTTTCTGAAGTATATATAATTATCACCATTTTACAGAGGATTGATTTCCATTTTAAAGGAGGTGAGCAACCTGCTACCCATGATGTCACAACCTCAAGACTTTTGGGGGTCTTCTCAGTATAAAACATTAACATTGTGCTTAAGGAGTTATATATTAATTGGATAGTTGCAAAACTAAAAAATTAGAAAAAAAAATCCAGATTTAATTTACCTTGGAATGATGCCCTAGGGAGAGTGGACATGTTCTAAGAGGACATAATTCCAAAGCAAAATTTTTATGGTTAGGTTTGTATTGCTTCCCCTTGTGCCTATTTTGAGTAAACTAAGTTTCAGACTTCACTGAGTCACTCACCCAATCACTTTGAACTAATTGATTTATTTGTGATTACATAATAAGTCCCCTTTAACCTGAAATCCCAATACCCAAAGTGTTCATGGGCACCAGTCATTCCTGAGGAGACCTAAAGTTCAAAGAGAACATACTTGAGTGTTCTACCAAAGTAAGGGAAAGCCTGGGGACCTGTGCATCGGGAGAGATTTGAGAAATGAGTGGAAACAATAAAGAGAGAAAGGAATAAGGAAAAGAGAGAGGCTACAGACTAACTTGGATTAACAGCTACTATGACAAATAAAGCTGAATAAAATAACTCATACTATTTAGTTATACTGCTAATTAACCTTCAACTATTTGTATAGCATATAAGAAATAACACTGCTCACATATACAGGAGAAGCAGGCCAATGAAATGTGAACTCGAGGGTGTAATGCTGAGTGAAATAAGTCAATCAGAGAAAGACATGTATCATATGACCTCACTGATATGAGGAATTCTTAATCTCAGGAAACAAACTGAGGGTTGCTGGAGTGGTGGGGGGTGGGAGGGATGGGGTGGCTGGGTGATAGACATTGGGGAGGGTATGTGCTATGGTGAGTGCTGTGAATTGTGCAAGACTGTTGAATCACAGATCTGTATCTCTGAAACAAATAATACAATATATGTTAAAAAAAAAAAAAGAAGAAGATAGCAGGAGGGGAAGAATGAAGGGGGGCAAATCGGAGGGGGAGATGAACCGTGAGAGACGATGGACTCTAAAAAACAAACTGAGGGTTCTAGAGGGGAGGGGGATGGGAGGATGTGTTAGCCCGGTGATGGGTATCAAAGAGGGCATGTATTGCATGGAGCACTGGGTGTTATGCACAAACAATGAATCATGGAACAGTACATCAAAAACTAATGATGTAATATATGGTGATTAACATAACAATAAAAAATTTAAAAAAATAACTCACACTAATGGAGAGAGCATGAAAGAAAATGAGTCAAATCTGGGAATGCCAGTCTGGAGGAAATGGTAAATGTCATGAGAGGAGGAGGAAAATTAATGAGAAAGCATTGATTAACACAGTTCAGTAATATCTGCAACTGCATGATTTTTTATATATTGCTTGTCAGTACATCCAGGGCAAGGCATCTGGGTCCACGATTGTAGAATATGCACTGCACAACAAAAGGCAGGGAAATGGTCACAAGAATTCTCAGGGAAGAAAGTTTATACATGTAGACAACATATATGCTTACAGACTTTTTGATAATTTGTGTTAGTTAAATAATACTTAAAATTTAAGGAATCAGTAATGTTAGAAGATGTAATGGGTATATCTGAGCCTATATCTTCAATAGATAAATAATTTTAAAATGACGGCCGAAGTCATTTCAACCTGTAGATCATATTTTTCAGAATATAAACAGCTATACAGATTCCATGAAAAAGTTAATGTCTTGTAGGCACTATATGGAATTTTCTATATCATTATATTAATAAAAATATGTGATGTTCAATGGCAACATGAAATTCAAATTTTTCATGTGATAAAGTATCAAATAGAGCTTAGAAAATGTTTTGCTGCTTGTGTTATGTTGAAAAAAAGGACACCTAGGATGAATTGCTTTTTTACTCATGAGACACGAGATTGAGTTAAAATTGAAGGTAGATTGAAGGGGAAGAACGGATTTGAGGATTGATGCTATCTGACTTCGAGACTTACAATAGCAACAGTAATCAAGACAGTGTGGTATTGGTAAAAGAATAGACAAATAGCCCTATGGAACAGAAGAGAGAGCTCAGAAATGACCCACATAAATACAGTCAACTGATCTTTGACAAAGGAGCAAAGACAACACAATGGAGCAAAGACAGTCTCCTCAATAAATGGTGCTGGAACAACTAGATGTCCCCATGCAAAAAGATAAATCTAGACATAGACCTTACGCCCTCCATAAAAATTAACTCAAAATGGATCAGAGACCTAAATATAAAACACAAAACTATAAAACTTCTAGATGATTGCATAGGGAAAAACCTAGATGTCCTCGGGTATGCGGATGACTTTTAAGATGTGACACAAAAGACATGATCCATGAAAGAAATAATTGATAAGCTGAACTTCAGTAAAATTAAAAAATTTCTTCTCTGTGGAAGACAAATGCCAAAAGAATGAGAAGACAAGCCACAGACTGGGAGACAATATTTGCAAAAGACACATCTGATAAAGGACTGACATCCAAAGTATACAAAGAACTCCTGGGGTGCCTGAGTGGCTCAGTCAGTTAAGCATCTGTTTTTGGCTCAGGACATGATCTCAGGGTCCTGGGATAGAGCTGCATGTTGGGCTCTCTGCTCAGTGGGTGTTCTGCTTCTCCCTCTCACTCTCCCTCTGTGCTCTCCCTCTCCATCTCTCTTGCTTTCAAAAAAATAAAATCTTTAAAAGAAAAAATATATATACATATACAAAGAACCCTTAAAACTCCACATTAACAAAACTAACAACCTGATAAAAAAATAGACCAAAGACCTTAAGAGATGCCTCACCAAAGAAGAGATACAGATGCCAAATAAACATATGAAAAAGTGTTTCACACCATAAGTCATCAGGATATGTACATCAAGGCAACAATGAAACATGCCACTACATACATACTCCAATGGCCCAAATCCAGAACACGGACGACATCAAATGCTGGTGAGGATGTGGAACAACAGGAGCTCTCATGCACTGTTGGTGAGACCGTAAAATAGTACAACCACTTTGGAAGACAGTTGGCAGGTTCTTACCAAGCTAAATGTAATTACTATACAACTCAGCAATCATGCTCCTTGATATTCACCCAAAGGAGTTGAAAACTTAAGTCTACATAAAAATCTGCACAGCAGCTTTATTCATAATTGCTAAAATGTAGAAGCAACCAACATGTCCTTCAGTAGGTGAATGGATATATGAACTGTGGTACATATAAACAAGGGAATACTATTCAGGCCTAAAAACAAATGAACTATCAAGCCATGAAAAGTCAAGGAGGAATCTTAAATGCATATTACTAAATGAAAAAAAAACTATCCAACAAGGTGAAACTATGATATTATAATGATGGATATGCCATTATACATTTTTCCAAACGCTTTGAATATACAACACCAACAGTGAACCCTAAGGTAAGCTATGGGACGTTGGGTGATTATAATGTGTTGGTGTAGGTTCATCCTTGGTAAAAAGTGTACGATTCTTTTTTTTTTTAAGATTTATTTATTTATTTATTTATTATTTATTTATTTATTTATCAGAGAGAGAGAGAGAGGGAGAGGGAGAGAGAGCATGAACAGGGGGAGCAGCAGGCAGAGTAAGAGGGAGAAGCATGTTCCCTGCTGAGCAAGGAGGCTGATGCCGGACTCAATCCCAGGACCCTGGGATCATGACCTGAGTGGAAGGCAGATGTTTAACTGATTGAGCCACCCTTTTGAGGGTTATTGATAATGGAGGACACTCTACATGTATAGGGGCAAGGGATACATAGAAAGTCTCTATACCTCCTTCTCAATTTTATTGTAAGCCTAAAACTTCTCTAAAAAGATAACGTCTTAAAAACCTTGAAAGTAGGAGTCCAAACTCCAGAACAGCCACTGGCACATATTTATTCAGATGCTAAAAATAATTTTTCCTGCAGATTTTTATATAAAATGTGGATTTAACAATAAGAGTTTACATTCTATGAGAAATATAATTTTACTTCTCTCAGTATTGTTTTAAGTTTTGTCCACAAGCAAAAGTCATTTCATTAAATTCATACACTTAAAGAAATGTAAGTTTATAGTGGCCAGAACATTGTCATGAATAAAACTAAAGACAACAGCTCTAATTTATTGAGTACTGAGTGTATATTAAGAAATCTTCATACGTTATATCCTTTAATACTTGCCTCAATGCTTTGAGGTTGAAACCATCATCCTTATTTTTCAGAGGAGGAATCCGATGCTTAAAAATGTTAAATAATTTGCACAAAGGGCAAGTGGAAGAACTTGGATGGCACCTAGAGAATCAATTCTATATTCTACTTGCTAAACCACAAGACTCTATAGTCCTCATTTATAACATACTTTTGAATGTAGTTTTATATCTCCCCTGTTTTTATAAAGTATTTAGGTGTCTAAAGATCACCTAATGAGATTCAGTGATGAATACTATCAAATGGAAAAAGAGTACGATGAAGACAAGCTCAAATAAGTTCAAAGGTCCATTTCACACTGTGTGTGCATAATAATCCCTCAGATTTTGATAAAGACTTTCTAATAGAAAATCAGTTTCTTCTCATGCCCACTGAATTTTAAACAGTTGAAAAATGTGAGTGAAGGGGAGGCCACAGGTAAGGAATATTTGTTTGTTTGTTTGCTTTTGATCTCAGCTTTAACCCCACTCTAGCAGCATCTCTGGCTTTATAGCACTGTGTTATCCACTTTCTGTTGCTTTGCTGCCTGTATGGACAAAGGTCTTCCAGGTCTCAGGGAGTAGTTAGCAGCAATAGAGTTCCTCTTTTGCAAAATCTGTCCAACCTATAAAGAAATTTGAAAACATTGACAACAATCTCATGATCTCATCAAGGAGACCACCACATATTTTAAACTATTAAATTATGTAAGGGCCCTTTTTAACCTCTCCTATCACCTAGTGCAGTGCCTATATAATATTTCCATGGAAGAGAATAGAGAGCTCAGGATATATATATATAAAATAGCTCTTCAATATATTATTATTCATTTGATTTCTAAGATATCTTTAATATGAAAGAGCCAAGTCAATTTAATAAATCAATATAAGGCAATTAGAAGAAAAATATGAAATAATGCTAGCATTCAGTATAGAAAGCCTGTCAAAAAATAAAAAGTAAAAAAAGTATAAAGACCCCAATATTTCTAATTCTTGCCATTAGCAAACCTTATGCATACACAGAGAGGCCTGTAAAATACTTGGTTTTATTTTTTGATTTTTACTCTCTTGACTTTTGGAATCCAAATGCTGTGTAAATAAGCCTAAACAATCTGTTACATGTTTCAATCATGGGGTCCCAATTGTTCCCATTACCCCAACCAAATGTCGACATGTGAGTGAGGCCATCTGAGACCCCATCCTGAGCCCAGGTGAGATCAGGCTGGTTTTTGGCACATCTTAAGGAAATATTTGATGTTCAGCTGCTTTATTATATCTGGGTTAGCAATGTAGATATGCCTCTATTTTTTTATGTTCCATCAAAATACTGTCCTAAGAAATAGTCTATTGTAGACTAAGTAAATAAGAAGGGATTTTACTAATACATTGAAAGAGGTCAGGACAAAACAAGCTAGAGTCATGGCCAAATGAACTGCGATGAGCATGCTTCAACAATTAACAATATGCTTATTCATATCTATTCCTAACTCACTGAGAATGAACGTCTAGCAGTTCATTAAAAGAATAGTATTCTTTCATCATGTCTCACCCACTAATTTGTCTTAGAGATTATGAATACTATAGGAAGGCAACTGTATTTAATCACCCAACAAGTACTTGCTGAGCCCCTCTCCTCTGTACTGTATAGGATGCTGTGAATGTAGCCTATAAGACATATAAGCACAAGCTCTGGTAGCCTGGTCCATCTCGGTGTCATTTGACACTCAGGAAGCAAAACCAGGCTCCTCTAACCCCAGACAATGTGTAGGTGCTCCTTCTCTAGTCTTCAAGAAAGAGATGAACCTAGGACATTAGGAAAAGTACACTTGACCAGAAACCAATACACTTACCTTCATTCCAAAGCTTTTAGTAAGTAATTGTGTGATTATGGATTTGGCATCTAATTTCTCTGTACCTGCATTTTTTTCACTTATAGTTTGAGAGGTAAGAACTTGCCTTCCTTGTCTCAAAGAGTGATATGAAAATGAAATTTAGCACTTTAGAACCAAACAGCACAGATAAAATTTATTAACTGGAACAATAGCTATTTCATTTTTCTATGCTTAAAGAGAAGACCTGAATTGGCATATTCTTCTCTTTTAGCTTCACCCATCAGGAAAGTAAACCATAGCTACTGTGTGGATTTCTCACTCTTGAATAAGTTTTATGTTTTCTTCCTTCTTCTGCTTGGTTTTTTAATATAATTCAAATTTTTCCAAATCTTGAATTTTAGAAATTTTTCTTTTTCTTTTATTTAGGTGTTTATTATTTAGTTCATCACATGCATTATGTATAAGGAACTCCCAGTAGTTTATGAAAAAAGCTAGTAAATAAATTTCTTAAACAAACATGCATATGTATAAACACACCCTTGTTATAGGGGAAGGAATGGGCCACATGCTGTCATAGGACACCATGAACTATCTGGGTCAATTTTTGGATTTTAGCAAAATTACCCCAGAACATTAGAAAAAGTACACTTACCCAGGAGCTGATATACTTGGTTATTATATATACCAACTGAATTTATTTGCTGTCAGCATATGTGCTATGGCTTGTTATGATCCCTGGCACCTCTCTGAATTTCACAGAAGGAAGAATATTCCCTATACAAGCTGTGGCATAATCTCCTATAAATTCATTTGACTGTATCCTAGGTCATTCAATTACTCCTCATTCCTTATTAAATTTGCCTCATTAATTGATATTATATCATTTATAAGTAGATAATAGAGAAAGAGGAAGAGAGAGAGAGATGGATGGATGACCTGTCCAAATGGATCAAAGCAGATTCGATACAATCTTTTAGAGCAAATGTACAAAAGGTTCATAATTTTCTTGGAATCAAAATGCCATGTGAAGGAGCCTTGAGCTTCTTGATATTGGAGACAAGATATCTGGTAGATATTGGAGAAAAGGGGCCCCAATTTCTCACATTACCCAAGCCAAGTGCCAGATATGTAAGGCATGTTACACACCATCAGTGTCACATTGGGCCACTCCTCCTCTATATTGAGGTTTCTGATTTAATTTTGAAGACAAAGAAAATTATTTTCTAGGATCTTCATGTCTATAAATACAGACCCATGAACCATCCACAAAATACACAGGTAATAGCAGTTCCATTTCCAGCGTGGGTGATCAGACGTGAAGTGAAAGTGAAGTGAACTAAATAAAACCTGTCAGAATTGCAGTCACACCAATATCACAAAGATAAACAAGGAATGGCCTTCAGAGAGCTGTTAGCCTATTTTCTGATCCAGTCTGGTCCTTTGCTTAAATTTTCTTTGAGAAACTAGAGTTTCTAATTTTCTCACTTCCATCCTTTTTCAATATGGATGCACACAATTCTTTGACATTTACAATGTATTTGGTTTTGAAACCAATTTGTCTGTCTCATTCATAGCACCTCATCTTTTACTTTTGCAAGTAAATGACATACTTGCCTCATTTTATTTTTTGAATAAGTTTGAAAAACATGGTACGTTTTGTATACTTTCTTGCTATTTAATATAATTGCATTTAGTGAAAATTCAGTCCTTGGAAAGTTCCTTAAAAAATATTGCTCATTAACAACTGACCATAGCACTTAAAATCCAAACAACAAATTACAGTGCAGAATTATTTTTCCTCTTGTTGAGAAACTCATTTATTTTTAAGAGAACATTTTCATTAATCTTATCTGGCAGGTTTCTTTGTGTGTGTGTATTTCCTGCAGTTAAAACTAAACTCTGCCCTCCTAGATAATGCTCACAAAATTATATATGACAGTGCTGATGCAGCTCCTCGTTGGCATGCTGCAAACTGCTTTGTTAATGAATATTTTTTAAGCTTCTTTGAAGTCTTGAATATGAAAATAGAATAAAAATGTGATTACTGTCACTATAGCACTGCCAAATTTGTTAATGAGGCAATATTCTTTATTTTGTCTTGAGCCAAATTTGGTGGTTGTTTTGCAAACAGCACAAAGCAATGATTAACACGTAAGCTAAGCTCTTCAACTTTGTGTTGTGGATGTCTTTTATGTAGATTTATTCAACATTTTCCCCTTAGTGTTTGGGAGGAATCAAATTTCATATTTTCCACTACTTATTCAGGGCAGATCTTAACAGTAGGTAAAATGGAAGTGACAAAGTTCCATGGGGAATAAGTCTAATCTTTTATATTATATGTTGTCATAAAATACTTTATGTGATGGTATTTTTCATCTAAACTAGGGTTGCTAAAGTCCTGCAAAACCATTATCAACAATCATCATTGTCTTTATTAGTGCTAAATTCTCTAAGTTACTGAGCATGGTCTCTTCTGCCTAACTCAAAAGATCCCAGCATCCTCGATCCTGCAGAGAAGCAGATGAACAGCACAGGGAATCTCCTGCCAATGAGAAGAAGTGGTCACCACATTGAACAATGTTTCACGTAAAATTATTTAAAATCTTCTTGAGTTATTTACCCTCTTAAATCAATTCCAAAGCACAGGGGACGAGCAAGGTGGTGGAGGAGTAGGAGACCTGGATTTCGTCTGTTCTCGGGAATTCAGCTGAATAGGGATCAAACCATTCTGAACACCTACGTACTCAACAGGAGTTCGAAGAAAAGAATAGCAGCAACTCTCTGAACAGAAAAGCACTTACTGGAAGGTAGGACGTGCGGAGAAGTGAATCCGAGGCGATATTCGGGAGGATAGACGTCGGGGGAGGGGGCCTCCATGGGCTGCTTCTGGCAAGTGATAGAGCAGCAGCACAAAAATCGGAACTTTTAGAAGTCGGCTCCACTGAGGGACGTCGCGCCAGTGGCTAAGCAGGGGGGTGGAACCCTTGTGGGACAGTGTGGTCTCAGGACCCTCGGGGTCACAGAAAGACTGGGGGTGCCTGAGTGTGGCAGAGCTCCCAGGTATGGGAGCAGGGAAGCCGGCTGCAGAGTTGGAGCCGAGGCACGGGCTCTCAGCTCGGGGTTGCCATAAACTGATCTGCAGCCCAGTTGGGCCACTGCTCCTCCAGCAGGGACCCAACAAGCGGCAGAGCCAGGGAGACTCCCCTTCCTCCCCGGGGAGGAGCGGTGCGGGAGCACACCACAGGGATCTGCTGGGTCTGGAGACTCCACACTGAGTCGGGTGCCAGAGATAGAAACACTCGGTCACAGGCTGGGTGAGCACAGAGTGAGGCTGGAGATCAGGGAGACGGGAGTGATTGACTGCTTTTCTCTGGGGGCGCACTGAGGACCGGGCCCCGAGTTCTTGGCTCCTCCGGGCCGAGATTGGGAGGCCACCATTTTCACTCTCGCCCTCCAAAACTGTACCGAGATCTTGCAGGGAACAAAAGCTCCCAAGAGCAAACCCGAGCAGATTGCTTAGCCCAGACTGGCAAGGGTGGGGCAATTCCGCCTCCAGCAAAGACATGTGGGAACCACGGTAACAGGCCCCTCCCCTAGAATATCAGCACGAACAGCCAGCAAGCCAAGACCAAGTTTACCAATCAAGGAGAATGGGAGAACTCCAGCCCTAGGGGGATACTGCACATAGAATTCATGGCTTTTTTTTTACCACGATTCATTAGTTTTTCAAAGTTAATTTTTTTAACTGTTTTTTTTTTTGAATATTTCTTTTTCCCCTTTTCAACCAACATCTTATCAATCCCTTTTTGAAAAAAAAATTTTTATTTTTCATTTTTATAGTCATATTCTATCCCTTCATAGTAGATACCCTTATTTTTGGCATATATATATATATATATATATATAAGTTCTCTATTTAAAATTTTGAGATACAGTTTCTTCTAACAGATTCAAATATACCCTAAATCACTAGTGTATGGTTTTGTTCTAGTTCCCTGTCTGATCACATTCTCTCCATTTTTTTTTCTATTTTTTTTAAATCTTCTTTCTTTTTCAAACAACTTCTTATCTTATCGATTCCTTTTATAAAATCTTTTATAATTTTCATCTTTACAATCATCTTCCATCTCTTCATTGTATCAACCTTTATTTTGTACATATATAAGTCTTTCTTTCTTTAAAATTTTAGGAGGCACTTTCTTCTAAAAGACCAAAATACACCCAAAATCCAGTGTGTGGCACTGATCTATGCACTAGCCTGATCGTATTTGATCATATTCTGTTTTTCTTGATTTCTTTTGTTTTTGTTTGTTTTTATCTTTTTCTTTTCCTTTTTTCTCTTTCTTTTTTCATTCTTTCCCTTTCTTTTCCCCTGGTTTCAGGTTTTTTCTGATTTCTTGAGAGTACATTTCCTGGGGACGTTGTTACCCTGTTAGCATTTTGTTCTCTCATTCATCTATTCTCCTCTGGACAAAATGACAGGACAAAAAAAAATCCCCTCAGCAAAAAGAACAAGAGGTAGTACTGTCTGCCAGGGACCTACTCAATACGGGCATTAGTACGATGTCGGACCTAGAGTTCAGAATCATGATTTTAAACATACTAGCTGGGATTGAAAAAAGCTGGGAAGTTATTAGAGAAACACTTCCTAGAGAAATAAAAGAACTAAAATCTAACCAAATCGAAATCAAAAAGGCTATTAATGAAGTGCAATCAAAAATGGGGGCACTAACTGCTAGGATAAATGAGGCAGAAGAGAGAATCAGTGATATAGAAGACCAAATGATGGAAAATAAAGAAGCTGAGAAAAACAGAGATAAACTACTGGATCACGAGGGCAGAATTCGAGAGATAAGCAATACAATAAGACGAAACAACTGTAGAATAATTGGGATCCCAGAAGAAGAAGAAAGAGAGAGAGGGGCAGAAGGTACACTGGAGCAAATAATAGCAGAGACTTCCCAAATGGGGAAGGAAAAAGGCATCAAAATCCAGGAGGCACAGAGAACCCCTCTCAAAATCAATAAAAATAGGTCAACACCCCGACATCTAATAGTAAAACTTACGAGTCTCAGAGACAAAGAGAAAATCCTGAAAGCAGCTCAGGAGAAGAGATCTGTAACCTAAAATGGTAGAAACATTAGATTGGCAACAGACCTACCCACAGAGACCTGGCAGGCCAGAAAGGACTGGCATGATATCTTCAGAACACTAAATGAGAAAAATATGCAGCCAAGAATACTATATCCAGCTAGACTCTCATTGAAAATTGAAGGAGAGGTAAAAAGCTTCCAGGACAAACAAAAACTAAAGGAATTTGCAAACACGAAACCGGCCCTCCAAGAAATATTGAAACGGGTTCTCTAAGCAAAGAGAGAGCCTAAAAGCAGCATAGACCAGAAAGGAACACAGACAATATACAGTAACAGTCACCTTACAGGCAATACAATGGCACTAAATTCATATCTTTCAATAGTTACCCTGAATGTAAATGGGCTAAATGCCCCAATCAAAAGACACAGGCTATCACAATGGATTAAAAAACAAGACCCATCAATATGCTTTCTGCAAGAGACTCATTTTAGACCCAAAGACACCCCCACATTGAAAGTGAGGGGGTGGAAACCATTTACCATGTTAATGGACACCAAAAGAAAGCTGGGGTGGCAATCCTTATATCAGACAAATTAGATTTTAAAACAAAGACTCTAATAAGAGATGAGGAAGGATACTATATCCTACTTAAAGGGTCTATCCAACAAGAAGATCTAACAATTGTAAATATCTACGCCCCTAACATGGGAGCAGCCAATTATACAAGGCAATTAATAACAAAAGCAAAGAAACACATTGACAACAATACAATAATAGTGGGGGACTTTAACACCCCCCTGACTGAAATGGACAGATCATCTAAGCAAAAGATCAACAAGGAAATAAAGACTTTAAATGACACACTTTAAATGAAGACCAAATGGACTTCACAGACATATTCAGAACATTCCATCCCAAAGCAACGGAATACACATTCTTCTCTAGTGCCCATGGAACATTCTCCAGGATTGATCACATCCTAGGTCACAAATCAGGTCTCAAACGGTACCAAAAGATTGGGATTATTCCCCGCATATTTTCAGACCACAGTGCTTTGAAACTAGAACTCAATCATAAGAGGAAAGTCAGAAAGAACTCAAATACATGGAGGCTAAAGAGCATCCTACTAAGGAATGAATGGGTCAACCAGGAAATTAAGGAAGAATTAAAAAAATTCATGGAAACCAATGAAAATGAAAGCACAACTGTTCAAAAACTTTGGGATGCAGCAAAGGCAGTCCTAAGAGGAAAGTATATAGCAATACAAGCCTTTCTCAAGAAACAAAAAAGGTCTCAAATACACAACCTAACCCTACACCTAAAGGAGCTAGAGAAAAAACAGCAAATAAAGCCAAAACCCAGCAGGAGAAGAGAAATAATAAAGAACAGAGCAGAAACCAACGAAAAAGAAACCAAAGGAACAGTAGAATAGATCAATGAAACTAGGATCTGGTTCTTTGCAAGAATTAACAAGATTGATAAACCCCTGGCCAGACTTCTCAAAAAGAGAAGAGAAATGACACAAATCAACAAAATCATGAACGAAAGAGGAGAGACCACAACCAACACCAAAGACATACAATTATAAGAACATATTATGAGCAACTCTAAGCCAGCAAATTAGATAACCTAGAAGAAATGGATGCATTCCTAGAGATGTATCAACTACCAAAATTGAACCAGGAAGAAATAGAAAACCTGAACAGACCTATAATCACTAAGGAAATTGAAGCAGTCATCAAAAATCTCCCAACAAACAAAAGCCCAGGGCCAGATGGTTTCCCAGGGGAATTCTACCAAACATTTAAAGAAGAATTAATACCTATTCTCCTGAAACTGTTCCAAAAATTAGAAGTGGAAGGAAAACTTACAAACTTGTTTTATAGGCCAGCATTACCTTGATCCCAAAACTAGACAAAGACCCCATCAAAAAGGAGAATTACAGACTAACATCCTTGATGAACATGGATGCAGAAATTCTCACCAAAATACCAGCCAATAGGATCCAACAGTACATTAAAAGGATTATTCACCACGATCAAGTGGGTTTTATCCCTGGACTGCAAGTTTGGTTCAATATCCACAAATCAATCAACGTGATACAATATATTAACAAAAGAAAGAACAAGAATCATATGATCCTCTCAATAGATGCAGAAAATGCATTTGACAAAATACAGCATCCTTTCTTGATCAAAACTCTTCAGAGTATAGGGATAGAAGGTACATACCTCAATATCATAAAAGCCATCTATGAAAAACCTACCGCGAATATCATTCTCAATGGGGAAAAGCTGAAAACTTTCCCCCTAATGTCAGGAATGTGGCAGGGATGTCCACTATCACTACTGCTATTCAACATAGTATTAGAAGTCCTAGCCACAGCAATCAGACAACAAAAAGAAATCAAAGGCATCCAAATTGGCAAAGAAGAAGTCAAACTCTCACTCTTTGCAGATGATATGATACTTTATGTGGAAAACCCAAAAGACTCCACCCCAAAACTGCTAGAACTCACACACGAATTCAGTAAAGTGGCAGGATATAAAATCAGTGCACAGAAATCAGTGGCATCCCTATACACCAACAACAAGACAGAAAAGAGACAAATGAAGGAGTCAATCTCATTTACAACTGCACCCAAAACCATAAGATACCTAGGAATAAATCTAAACAAAGAGGCAAAGGATCTGTACTCAGAAAACTATAAAATACTCATGAAAGAAATCGAAGACACAAAGAAATGGAAAAACTTTCCATGCTCATGGATTGGAAGAACAAACATTGTGAAGATGTCAATGCTACCTAGAGCAATCTACACATTCAATGCAATCCCCATCAAAATACCATCCACTTTTTTCAAAGAAATGGAACAAAGAATCCTAAAATTTGTATGGAACCAGAAGAGACCCCGAATAGCCACAGGAATGTTGAAAAAGAAAAGCAAAGCTGGCGGCATCACAATTCCGGACTTCCAGCTCTATTACAAAGCTGTCATCATCAAGACAGTATGGTACTGGCACAAAAACAGACACATAGGTCAATGGAACAGACTCGAGAGCCCAGAAATGGACCCTCAACTCTATGGTCAACTCATCTTTGACAAAGCAGGAAAGAATGTCCAATGGCAAAAAGACAGTCTCTTCAACAAATGGTGTTGGGAAAATTGGACAGCCACATGCAGAAGAATGCAACTGGACCATTTCCTTACACCACACACAAAAATAGACTCCAAATGGTTGAAAGACCTAAACGTGAGACAGGAGTCCATCAAAATCCTAAAGGAGAACACAGGCAGCAACCTCTTCGACCTCAGCCGCAGCAACTTCTTCCTAGAAACATCGCCAAAGGCAAGGGACGCAAGGGCAAAAATGAACTATTGGGATTTCATCAAGATAAAAAGCTTTTGCACAGCAAAAGAAACAGTCCACAAAACCAAAAGACAACCGACAGAATGGGAGAAAATATTTGCAAAGGACATATCAGATAAAGGGCCTAGTATCCAAAATTTATAAAGAATTTATCAAACTCAATACCCAAAGAACAAATAATCCAATCAAGAAATGGGTGGAAGACATGAACAGACATTTTTCCAAAGAGACATCCAAATGGCCAACAGACATGAAAAAGTGCTCAACATCGCTCGGCATCAGGGAAATCCAAATCAAAACCTCCATGAGATACCACCTCACAGCCGTCAGAATGGCTAAAATTAACAAGTCAGGAAACGACAGATGTTGGCGGGGATGCGGAGAAAGGGGAACCCTCCTACACTGTTGGTGGCAATGCAAGCTGGTGCAACCACTCTGGAAAACAGTATGGAGGTTCCTCAAACAGTTGAAAATAGAGCTACCATACGATCTAGCAATTGCAGTACTGGGTATTTACCCCAAAGATACAAATGTAGGGATTCAAAGGAGTATGTGCATCTCAATGTTTATAGCAGCAATGTCCACAATAGCCAAACTGTGGAAAGAGCCAAGATGTCCATCGACAGATGAATGGGTAAAGAAGTAGTGGTATATATACACAATGGAATATTATGCAGCCATCAAAAGGAATGAGATCTTGCCATTTGCAATGATGTGGATGGAACTGGAGGGTGTTATGCTGAGTGAAATAAGTCATTCAGAGAAAGGCATGTATTATATGACCTCATTGATATGAGGAATTCTTAATCTCAGGAAACAAACTGAGGGTTGCTGGAGTGGGGGGATGGGAGGGATGGGGTGGCTGGGTGATATGAGGAATTCTTAATCTCTGGAAACAAACTGAGGGTTGCTGGAGTGGTGGGGTGTTGGGAGGGATGGGGTGGCTGGGTGATAGACATTGGGGAGGCTATGTGCTATGGTGAGTGCTGTGAATTGTGCAAGACTCTTGAATCACAGATCTGTACCTCTGAAACAAATAATGCAATATATGTTAAAAAAAAACAAAAGAAGAAGAAGATAGCAGGAGGGGAAGAATGAAGGGGGGGAAATCAGAGGTGGAGACCAACCATGAGAGATGATGGACTCTGAAAAACAAACTGAGGGTTCTAGAGGGGGTGGGGTGGGGGGATGGGTTAGCCTGGTGATGGGTATTAAAGAGGGCACGTTTTGCGTGGAGCACTGGGTGTTATGCACAAACAATGAATCATGGAACACTACATCCAAAACTAATGATGTAATGTATGGTGATTAATATAACAATAGAAAAAAATTTTTAAAAATAAAATAAAATAAAACATGTTGCATTCCTAACAAAACAAAAAATCAATTTCAAAGCACATTTTCTGCTTCTCTCTTTTGTTTTTTTACCTGTCAAATATTTCAGTTACCACAAAGACACCCACCCACCCACGTACCTACTTCCATGGAGGCTTGTGTTACAGTATTTGGAAGCATGTATAAAAAAGAAACCAACCCACAGCCCCAAAGTAGAGTATTTATATTAAAGCTCCACATCAGCAGATCAAGACTTAATATCTAATCTAACTATAGTTTCACACCTCCCCCCCAGAATTGTGACCTTTACCCTGCCAACCTGGAATTTGCTGGTCAGAATTAGGAGATAACTCACTGATAGAACCCTACTGCTCCCCTTAGGAAAGCAACCTTGCCTAAAATAATGCATTCTTTGCAAATAATTTCCTGTTTTTCTGTCCCTCTCTCTGTCTGCCTTAAAAAACTTTTCCTTTTCCCTAGCTCAATAGACATCCTTTCTATTTGCTAGATAGGATGCTAACCAATTCATGAATCATTGAATCTTGCTTTTTAACAGGTTTGATTTTTTTCCTTACTATAATTGTAGCTTTCGCATTTGCACTTTGAAATAATTTGAGAATTATGCAACTGTTTGTTTTTTTTGTTTTTGTTAAAGAAAAGGTGTGTTATAATTTTCTAATAATTTTCACTATTCATGCTAATTCACTAATTTTCATTCTTCTCAGGTCCTAATATTCCTCACAGACTTCCAAGTTAAATAGTTTTAAGAATTTAGATAAATTGATCAGATAGGTCTATGATGGAATGCTAAAGGAAAATGAGGGTATCTGGGAAATGATAATAATAATAGCAATAAAAGTGGACAGTTTATTGAGCAGAAAACTAGTGAAATAACAAAAACTTATTCATTGGTAGATAGTAAATTCCTTGAGGACAAGGACAACATCTTATAAAATATTTAGCCCATATGCCCAGCCTGTTCAGTGGTTAAGTGGTCAATAAATACATGCTAACTTCAGTTTAATAGTCAGAGAAGAAGTAGAGAGAGGGACAAATGTAGAAAATGACAAAATAATTTACCTATAAAGTCATCTATTATTTGAATCATCTTTTAAATCCAAAGGATATAAATAATTCGGTACCCCAGACAAGCAATTATTTGCCAAACTACAACTAAATCCTAAGAATGAGAGTCACACACCTTCCCAGTAAATCCTTTTCCTTTCCCATGGAAATACCAGGCATATATGTTACAAGTGAAGGATAGCTGGAAGTATATTTTGTCTTTAATGGCATGGGTGTAGGATGGATCTTTTAGATTGTGTCTACAAGGAAATGAGTTCAATTCTCTTAGGTGAATCCAGCTAATCAATCAGTTTGAGTGAATTTTTTCTTATTTGGCAAATGTCTGACTAAATCATTTAAAAATCACCTTGATGTTTCTTATTCTGAAGTCTGTATTGATTAATTTATGAAAGACTTTTTTTTTTCTTTTGCTTGTCTTTAAAGTTTTTTAGTAATGTCTTTTTCATTTTATTTCCTTATCTGGACACAAATAAGGGGGTGGGTATTCAGATAACCAGTGGCCTTTTCTTTCCAGATCTTTCACTGTTTCATTATTAAAAATGGCTAAATAGACAACTGGAGTTATAAGGCTCTTCTCCCCAAATGCTATTCTCTTTGGGTTGGAAATACACATGAGTGGGAAACAGTTTGGACAAAAATACTTGTGAATATATACAAAGAGGAAAAGAAAGAAACAGCCTGGTTACTAAATAGGCATTAAAAGAAGAATGAATTTGATTTTGTTAAACTTGTTAGCAGGTACTTAAACTACAGTTACTCTTAAATACAAATTAAGTAAGATACAAAAAATAGAGACTATAATATCAAAAGTCTGGGGCATAGGAAAATTCTACAAATAATTGGCTAATAATAATCATAATAGTAATGATACTGATTTCGTTGATGATGATGATAATTTTCTGGATTAGGCACCGGTAATTCTACATACTTTAAATTGATCAATTTCATGTAAATGTCAAAAAACTTCCATTCCATTGGTAAATTCGTATCTTGATTTTATAGATAAGGATGGTGAGGCTCATGGAGGTTAAATGACTCACCCAAGAACACATAGCTTAAGGAATCAAGATTCAAACTCAGTATGATTACAAAGCTTCAGAAAAATTCTTAAATGGTGAGGCTTGGTCCTCTACTCTGTTCTACAAGGGCCGAGTGCAAATGAAATGACTGGAGCTCTGACTGCCATCTTGGACCCTGAAGTAACTTTGAGTATGGGAACAAGGATAATGGAACCATAAGGTAGAGGGTGTTTAACTATTCTTAAACAAATAATCTCTGGAGATTTCTCATATGTTTCAACCACTGTGATTTCCATTTTTTTCTGTTACTTATAGCCAAACCTATGTGCTATAATTATAATTACAAACATGCAACCAAGTACTGAACATGGCCTAATCACTTAACTTTGTTTGATTTTTATACTGCATGATCTCTTATCTTGTTAAACTGGGACTGAGGTTTTGGGCCTTGGGCCTTGAGCCCAAGGATATTAGGAAAGGTCTGTAACCTTGGTCTAATGTCCCACAGGAACCCCAGGTGGATCCAGTGCAAACATCCCAAACAAGAATTTCCATTTATGTGGGCTACTTAAAGAAAGGAATTAAAGACTTAGGACAAAAGAGATTTGAGAAATGAGGGGTGTCATTGAATTATAGGTTCAGAGCCAGCAAAAAGAAAGCTGGATCTGGATGAATTTCATGAGTCAGAAATCAGATACTTGGAATATTTTGTATACATGGCAGTATTGTGATCATAAGGAGAAAAGTTTTAAAAAGAGGATAAAGCAAAACCCACATAGCAAAATGAGGGTATTGATGGTATTTGCTCTACCTGCCCAAAAGCTTGTTGTATGAGTCAAAGAAAGAAAGATATGTGAAAGCAATTTTTACATATAAATCAGTATATGAATATCCAGGGTTTTTTTTCTAGAATTATTCAAACAAAATCATAATGCGTTCTTAAGGCTGAAGTTTTGTGTTTTAAAATGCATTATTCTGAACACTGTTTATATTTAAATAAGGAAATTTCTGATTCTCCCTCTCCTATAGTTTGTTGTTATCTTATAAATATTACATCATATATAGTTTTGATTGGTTGATTTTATATTTGACTTAGTCATTTCTTCATCTACCATCTTTAAAGGTACTTTTTTCTCTTTATGTCTTCATTCTCAATGGCAGAGACATTTATTTGACACAGTCAAATCATAGAACAGCACTTGTCTGGGATGGAAGGCTAGTCAGTAGTGTTTATCATATTCACAGTGCCATGTTCCCCATGGGAACTCAGATCATTGACATTATTAAAATGTACTCAAATGTTTTCAATTCTTAAATGACCTCAAATTCTTTCACATACCATGACAGTTATAAATCGTTTTATTATCAGGTCAACTTTTTTCTTCCCCTTCAGACCCATCATGAAACCCACAAAAAGAAAGCACAGGTGGGCTTCCCAAAACCTATCTTTGTCTATTCTAAGTTTTCTACTGTCTGTCTTCATCCAAGAGCTTTGAACTCTGAACCTATGAAAAATGGTTGAAGAAAATATATTTAACACAGGAAAGATAAAATTTGACACACTATCATTAATACTTAGAGGACACAGGCAGGAAGCATCCATACGTGGGTAGGCTAGGGAGTACAGGAGAATGGTTTAAAATTGAGGCAGTCTGAACAGCTCATTTCCTCATCTTAATGTCTTCACTTCCTGTAGTTTCTTGCCTTATGGGATTTTAAACTCAGTAAAACTGAAATAGCTCATGTTTCAAGAGAAAGCAGAAATCTAGATTATCCTATAAAATATTAATGTTTTAAAGGGCACAGTATGGCATTATGACTAGGAAGAGTATGGGCCGTAAAGCTATTTTGCCTGGGTTTGAATCCCAGCTCCAGTACAGACTTGCTGTTTGTGCCTCAGTTTTCTCATTGATAATAATAGAATTATGCAACTGTATTTCATAAGGCTACTGTGAGTAGGAACTTAATATTTTTAGAACATTTAAAAAAATGACCAACATGTAGAAGGCACTATAACATGATAGCTAAATAAAAAGAGTCAATCATACTTTAAAACACAGAGTATAAGCTATAGTATAATTGCAAATTTCATTCAGGCTGCATGACTCGACTTTTGAACCCCTGAGTTAGGGAACATGAGAACTAACTTGACATCTCCCGAAAAAAAGTAATCTTATTTTTTGTGGCATTCAAATGGGATAGAACTGAGCTCAGTAAGTAGAAGTCAGAGTCTAGTTTGAGTCAAGATAAAAGCTACTTTCTTCCAATTAGATATGTCTGACACTAGAAGGAACTGCCTAAAAAACTGGTGAGTTCTCTGTCATTGAATGTGGTTCAAGCAGAAACGATAAGATAGATTATCTTTTGGAGATATAACAGAGAGAATTTCTGCAGAATTTGAAAAAATAAACTCTAAAGTACTGCCCAACTCTAAAGGCATGAATCTTACATGAAAAATACCAGAGAACCCTGGCCAGTAGAACACACAACCAGTTTCTAGGGCCACTACTGGACCCATCAATAACCCACAAGCAGTGGTCAGTTATACCACTGATCAAGGAGGCAGAGGGAAGGGAGATAGCCACAGATAAGTGCAGGTGTTTGTGAGAACTCAACAGAGGTCCACTATGGGGTTTTCATATCCAGAGTCCCAGCAGGATGCTGGTAACCAGGTGCACAGTCAGGTGAGGGGAGAATAGAATGAGATTATTAGAAAAACTACCTGCCAAATAATGCCACCCACCTCCTTCTGTCCTTCTCTTTAGTCCCTACTTATATGATAGCTATGGCCCTGCAGTACCTCGAAGAGGCTGCTTGGCTTCTGACAATGATAAATATTTCCCTCAAGCAGAAATTGATGATGGGCAAATGGAAGGTAGATTGGGGTGATGGAGAATTGACAGAATGCCACCAAGATGAATGGTCAACCACAATTTTGCCAAGGGCAAGCACTCTGTCATGTCTTCATTAAGGGTTGAAGGAATCCATTTGTATATACAGTCCCCCACCCTTTTCCTCCACACACTCAGAAACCCTATAATGGAGATAGGGTTTTATTTGTCTAATTTTCATAGTTTACTTTAGTCTTTTCCAAATAGCCTTTTCTAACTCTGTGGACATTAAAAAGGAGACGATTTTTTAAAGTCAATTAATTTGCTTTTACTCTGACATATGTGATGTATTTTAATTAATGTTTTAATTTTAGGTACTTTTTTTTAGGGTTTTCCAAAGGTTGGATTTTTTTTTTTTTTTAGATTTTATTTCTTTATTTGTCAGGGAAAGAGAGAGAAATAATGCACAAGCAGGGGGAACGTCAGACAGAGGGAGAAGCATACTCCCCGCTGAGCAAGGAGCCCAATGTGGGACTCAATCCCAGGACCCTGGGATCATGACCTGAACCGAAGGCAGACACTTAACCAACTGAGCCACGCAGGCGTCCCTCCAAAGATTGAATTTTTAAAGAATTTTAAAAGAAGATTATATAACAACCCTAGTGGATTTTGTCTATATATTGATGTTGATATCAATATATAGATAGATCTACATATTTATATACCATTATATATTATATAACAACCCTAGTGGATTTCATTTTATATATATATACATAAATATATATATATATACACAGAGAGAGAGAGAGAGAGAGAGAGAGAGATCTCCAGAGAATATTTTCTTTTATTTACTTACAATAGCATCTTCCTAATAATTTTATAGAATTTCTTATTCTAAAACAATACTTATAAGTTTTCTAAATCCTGCAGAATTTTAGATCTTGGAGAATTTTATTTATTTTTAAATTTTTATTTATTTTTTTAAGATTTTTAAAATTTTTTTTAAAGATTTTATTTATTTATTTGAGAGAGAGAGTGTGTACTCAATTGGAGGCAGGGGCAAAGGGGTAGGGAGAGGCACAAGCAGATTCAGGGCTCGATCTCATGACCCAGAGATCATGACCCGAGCCGAAAATCAAGAGTTGGACACTTAAGTGACTGAGCCACCCAGGTGCCCCTAGAACTTGGAGAATTTTAAAGACTCGGCCCATGTTTAAAGATAAAGTGAAAGCTAGAGAAGCCAGTCCAAATTATAATGGCTAGTAAATGGCAAAACCAATAATTTGACCCTACATTTCCTGACTCTATCCTTTCTGTGCCACAGTAACAACAAAAATGTCCCCAATGACACAGATACTAGCGACCTGCCCCTGAGGTTTTCCCCAGCTAAAAGGTGAAACAATAGCCTTCAAAGTCATCAGTGAAACCCACAGAGGGGCTATCACAGTCTTGTGACTAGAAAGGAATTCCAGGATGGGCTAGGTTCAAATTTCTAAGTGGTGGGGGTCAAACAATTAAGTAATTGGAGAAGAGAGAAAAGAGGTATTAGAACCCTTTCATCTTCTTTTCACTTAACAAGTATGTAACAGGCTTTGTACTCTGACTCCTCAGACATCCAACAAGTACTGCTTCTGTACTTGCTTTGCCCGGGGCACTCACTGGGCAAGTCACTGGCGGTATGGAGAACAAAGACAAATAGGTCTCTGTTGTTACAGAACTTTTATTTTCGTGGGGAAGGAAGAGGGACAACTGAGACATAAAGAATTAAGAAGAAAAAGATAATAGAGATAAGAGCTGTGCAAAAAACACAAATGCAGTGATGTAATAGAGAAGTCTGGATGGCTACATTATTTTAATAGTTGTGAAAATAAACAGAGGCAACCTCCTTTGGAATGGAGTCCGGAAGCCCTGAAGGGGGAGCTCTCATGTACATTTCACTCCCCGCATCCTGTGTAACCAGAAAGATAATTGTTTTGACAAGGGAGAGCCTTTTTCACATAGGAATTTCTGTCCTGCCTTTAAGAATAGTTAGGAGGATCCCTTCCTGCACCAGCAACAATGAACTAACCACCGCCTGCTGCCAATGAGAAACCGCGGCAACCTCAAACTCTTGTTCTTCTCCAATAAACTTTCATTCAGAACGGCACTCTCCAATTCCTTCCTAAAACCTAGTAAAAGCTGATCCCTTTGTCTCTTCAGACTTGCCTATGGTTTGCCATAGCCTGCTTGTCCCAAAATGCAAGTCCCTTGCAATTCCAGAAAAAAACTTGTTTTTTTTTTTACTTAAATAAAATTGCTCTCTGTTCTGTTTAAAGTTAAAATGGTCAAGAAAACTCAATTTGAGGAAACAATTTTTAAATTCAGACCCATAAGAAGTCGTGAGAATCATAAAAAAAAAAAAAAAAGCTGGTGAGGCTGAGGACAGTGGGCAAGATGG